>NW_027063437.1:0-35464 GCF_032884065.1 Artemia franciscana | reverse complement strand
AATTGCAAATGGTAACAAATGTGATTAAAGGCTCTTTTCCTATGTCAAAAGTTTTAGTTTTCGAGGGTAATAGCTACGTATGTTGGAAAAATGAAGATATTAGACTATTTTATGATTGCACATGGTAAAGAAAGTGCTTAAAGGCTCTTTTCCTATTTCAAAAGTTTAGTTTTCGAGGGTAATAGCTACGTAGGTTGAAAAAATGAAGATATTAGACTATTTTATGATTGCAAATGGTAAAGAATGTGATTAAAGGCTCTTTTCCCTATGTCAAAAGTTTTAGTTTTCGAGGGTAATAGCTACGTATGTTGGAAAAATGAAGATATTAGACTATTTTATGATTGCACATGGTAAAGAAAGTGCTTAAAGGCTCTTTTCCTATTTCAATAGTTTAGTTTTCGAGGGTAATAGCTACGTATGTTGTAAAAATGAAGATATTAGACTATTTTATGATTGCAAATGGTAAAGAATGTGATTAAAGGCTCTTTTCCTATGTCAAAAGTTTTAGTTTTCGAGGGTAATAGCTACGTATGTTGAAAAAATGAAGATATTAGACTATTTTATAATTGCAAATGGTAAAGAATGTGATTAAAGGCTCTTTTCCAATGTCAAAAGTTTTAGTTTTCGAGGGTAATAGCTACGTATGTTGGAAAAAATGAAGATATTAGACTATTTTATGATTGCACATGGTAAAGAATGTGATTAAAGGCTCTTTTTCTATGGTAAAAGTTTTAGTTTTCGAGGGTAATAGCTACGTATGTTGAAAAAATGAAAGAAATTAGACTATTTTATGATTGCACATGGTAAAGAATGTGATTAAAGGCTTCTTTTCCTATGGCAAAAGTTTTAGTTTTCGAGGGTATAGCTACGTATGTTGGAAAAAATGAAGATATTAGATTATTTTATGATTGCACATGGTAAAGAAAGTGCTTAAAGGCTCTTTTCCTATTTCAAAAGTTTAGTTTTCGAGGGTAATAGCTACGTATGTTGAAAAAATGAAGATAATAGACTATTTTATGATTGCAAATGGTAAAGAATGTGATTAAAGGCTCTTTTCCTATTTCAAAAGTTTTCGTTTTCAAGGGTAATAGCTACGTATGTTGGAAAAAAGAAGATATTAGACTATTTTATGATTGCAAATGGTAAAGAATGTGATTAAAGGCTCTTTTCCTATGTCAAAGTTTAAGTTTTCGAGGGTAATAGCTACGTATGTTGAAAAAATGAAGATATTAGACTATTTTATAATTTCAAATGGTAACGAATGTGATTCAAGGCTCTTTTCCTATGTCAAAAGTTTTAGTTTTCGAGGTAATAGCTACGTATGTTGGAAAAATGAAGATATTAGACTATTTTATGATTGCACATGGTAAAGAATGTGATTAAAGGCTCTTTTTTCTGTGGCAAAGTTTTAGTTTTCGAAGGTAATAGCTACGTATGTTGGAAAAATGAAGATATTAGCTATTTTATGATTGTAAATGGTAAAGAATGTGATTAAAGGGCTCTTTTCCTATGTCAAAAGTTTTAGTTTTCGAGGGTAATAGCTACGTATGTTGAAAAATGAAGATATTAGACTATTTTATAATTGCAAATGGTAACGAATGTGATTAAAGGCTCTTTTCCTATGTCAAAAGTTTTAGTTTTCGAGGGTAATAGCTACGTATGTTGAAAAAATGAAGATATTAGACTATTTTATAATTGCAAATGGGTAACGAATGTGATTACAGGCTCTTTTCCTATGTCAAAAGTTTTAGTTTCGAGGGTAATAGCTACGTATGTTGAAAAAATGAATATATTAGACTATTTATGATTGCACATGGTAAAGAATGTGATTAAAGGCTCTTTTCCAATGTCAAAAGTTTGAGTTTTCGAGGGTAATAGCTACGTATGTTGAAAAAATGAAGATATTAGACTATTTATGATTGCAAATGGTGAAGAATGTGATTAAAGGCTCTTTCCTATGTCAAAAGTTTTA
This sequence comes from Artemia franciscana, assembly GCF_032884065.1. Taxonomy (NCBI): domain Eukaryota; kingdom Metazoa; phylum Arthropoda; class Branchiopoda; order Anostraca; family Artemiidae; genus Artemia; species Artemia franciscana. The sequence continues at coordinate 33,492 of NW_027063437.1, read as the reverse complement.
GTTTTCGAGGGTAATAGCTAGGTATGTTGAAAAATGAAGATATTAAACTATTTTATGATTGCAATGTAAAGAATGTGATTAAAGGCTCTTTTCCTATGTCAAAAGTTTTAGTTTTCAAGGGTAATAGCTAAGTATGTTGGAAAAATGAAGATATTAGACTATTTTATGATTGCACATGGTAAAGAATGTGATTAAAGGCTCTTTTCCTATGTCAAAAGTTTTAGTTTTCGAGGGTAATAGCTACGTATGTTGGAAAAATGAAGATATTAGACTATTTTATGATTGCACATGGTAAAGAAAGTGCTTAAAGGCTCTTTTTCTATTTCAAAAGTGTTCGTTTTCGAGGGTAATAGCTACGTATGTTGGAAAAATGAAGATATTAGACTATTTTATGATTGCACATGGTAAAGAATGTGATTAAAGGGTCTTTTCCTATGTCAAAAGTTTTAGTTTTCGAGGGTAATAGCTACGTATGTTGGAAAAATGAAGATATTAGACTATTTTATGATTGCACATGGTAAAGAATGTGATTAAAGGCTCTTTTCCTATGTCAAAAGTTTTAGTTTTCGAGGGTAATAGCTACGTATGTTGGAAAAATGAAGATATTAGACTATTTTATGATTGCACATGGGTAAAGAAAGTGCTTTAAAGGCTCTTTTACTATTTCAAAAGTTTTAGTTTTCGAGGGTAATAGCTACGTATGTTGAAAAAAATGAAGATATTAGACTATTTTATGATTGCAAATGGTAAAGAATGTGATTAAAGGCTCTTTTCCTATGTCAAAAGTTCTTAGTTTTCGAGGGTAATAGCTACGTATGTTGAAAAAATGAAGATATTAGACTATTTTATAATTGCAAAATGGTAACGAATGTGATTAAAGGCTCTTTTCCTATGTCAAAAGTTTTAGTTTTCGAGGGTAATAGCTACGTATGTTGAAAAAAAATGAAGATATTAGACTATTTATAATTGCAAATGGTAACGAATGTGATTAAAGGCTCGTTTTCCTATGTCAAAAGTTTAGTTTTCGAGGGTAATAGCTACGTATGTTGAAAAAATGAATATATTAGACTATTTTATGATTGCACATGGTAAAGAATGTGATTAAAAGGCTCTTTTCCTATGTCAAAAGTTTTAGTTTTCGAGGGTAATAGCTACGTATGTTGAAAAAATGAAGATATTAGACTATTTTATGATTGCAAAATGGTGAAGAATGTGATTAAAGGCTCTTTTCCTATGTCAAAAGTTTTAGTTTTCGAGGGTAATAGCTACGTATGTTGAAAAATGAAGATATTAAACTATTTTATGATTGCAAATGGTAAAGAATGTGATTAAAGGCTCTTTTCCTATGTCAAAAGTTTTAGTTTTCGAGGGTAATAGCTACGTATGTTGGAAAAATGAAGATATTAGACTATTTTATGATTGCACATGGTAAAGAAAGTGCTTAAAGGCTCTTTTCCTATTTCAAAAGTTTTAGTTTTCGAGGGTAATAGCTACGTATGTTGAAAAAAATGAAGATATTAGACTATTTTATGATTGCAAATGGTAAAGAATGTGATTAAAGGCTCTTTTCCTACGTCAAAAGTTTTAGTTTTCGAGGGTAATAGCTACGTATGTTGGAAAAATGAAGATATTAGACTATTTTATGATTGCACATGGTAAAGAATGTGCTTAAAGGCTCTTTTCCTATGGCAAAAGTTTTAGTTTTCGAGGGTACTAGCTACGTATGTTGGAAAAATGAAGATATTAGACTATTTTATGATTGCACATGGTAAAGAATGTGATTAAAGGCTCTTTTCCTATGTCAAAAGTTTTAGTTTTCGAGGGTAATAGCTACGTATGTTGGAAAAATGAAGATATTAGACTATTTTATGATTGCACATGGTAAAGAATGTGATTAAAGGCTCTTTTTCTATGGCAAAAGTTTTAGTTTTCGAGGGTAATAGCTATGTATGTTAAAAAAATGAAGAAATTAGACTATTTTATGATTGCACATGGTAAAGAATGTGATTAAGGCTCTTTTCCTATGGCAAAAGTTTTAGTTTTCGAGGGTAATAGCTACGTATGTTGGAAAAATGAAGATATTAGACTATTTTATGATTGCACATGGTAAAGAATGTGATTAAAGGCTCGTTTTCTATGGCCAAAGTTTTTGTTTTCGAGGGTAATAGCTACGTATGTTGAAAAAATGAAGATATTAGACTATTTTATGATTGCAAATGGTAAAGAAAGTGCTTAAAGGCTCTTTTCGTATGTCAAAAGTTTTAGTTTTCGAGGGTAATAGCTACGTATGTTGAGAAAATGAAGATATTAGACTATTTTATGATTGCACATGGTAAAAAATGTGATTAAAGGCTCTTTTCCTATTTTAAAAGTTTTCGTTTTCGAGGGTAATAGCTACGTAGGTTGGAAAAATGAAGATATTAGACTATTTTATGATTGGACATGGTAAAGAATGTGATTAAGGCTCTTTTCCTATGTCAAAAGTTTTAGTTTTCGAGGGTAATAGCTACGTATGTTGAAAAAATGAAGATATTAGGCTATTTTTATAATTGCAAATGGTAACGATGTGATTAAAGGCTCTTTTCCTATGTCAAAAGTTTAGTTTTCGAGGGTAATAGCTACGTATGTTGAAAAAATGAAGATATTAGACTATTTTATAATTGCAAATGGTAACGAATGTGATTAAAAGGCTCTTTTCCTATGTCAAAAGTTTAGTTTTCGTGGGTAATAGCTACGTATGTTGAAAAAATGAAGATATTAGACTAATTTTATGATTGCAAATGGATAACGAATGTGATTAAAGGCTCTTTTCCTATGTCAAAAGTTTTAGTTTTCGAGGGTAATAGCTACGTATGTTGGAAAAAATGAAGATATTAGACTATTTTATGATTGCACATGGTAAAGAATGTGATTAAAGGCTCTTTTCTATGGCAAAAGTTTTAGTTTTCGAAGGTAATAGCTACGTATGTTGGAAAAATGAAGATATTAGACTATTTTATGATTGTAAATGGTAAAGAATGTGATTAAAGGCTCTTTTCCTATATCAAAAGTTTTAGTTTTCGAGGGTAATAGCTACGTATGTGAAAAAATGAAGATATTAGACTATTTTATAATTGCAAATGGTAACGAATTGATTAAAGGCTCTTTTCCTATGTCAAAAGTTTTAATTTTCGAGGGTAATAGCTACGTATGTTGAAAAAAATGAAGATATTAGACTATTTTATGATTGCAAATGGTAAAGAATGTGATTAAAGGCTCTTTTCCTATGTCAAAAGTTTTAGTTTTCGAGGGTAATAGCTACGTATGTTGGAAAAATAAAGATATTAGACTATTTTATGATTGCACATGTAAAGAAAGTGCTTAAAGGCTCTTTTCCTATTTCAAAAGTTTTAGTTTTCGAGGGTAATAGCTACGTATGTTGAAAAAATGAAGATATTAGACTATTTTATGACTGCAAATGGTAAAGAATGTGATTAAAGGCTCTTTTCCTATGTCAAAAGTTTTAGTTTTCGAGGGTAATAGCTACGTAAGTTGAAAAAATGAAGATATTAGACTGTTTTATGATTGCAAATGGTAAGAATGTGATTAAAGGCTCTTTTCCTATTTCAAAAGTTTTCGTTTTCGAGGGTAATAGCTACGTATGTTGAAAAAAATGAAGATATTAGACTATTTTATGATTGCACATGGTAAAGAATGTCATTTAAGGCTCTTTTCCTATGTCAAAAGTTTTAGTTTTCGAGGGTAATAGCTACGTATGTTGGAAAAATGAAGATATTAGACTATTTTATGATTGCACATGGTAAGAGAAAGTGCTTAAAGGCGCTTTTTCCTATGTCAAAAGTTCTAGTTTTCGAGGGTAATAGCTACGTAAGATTTGGAAAAATGAAGATATTAGACTATTTTATGATTGCACATGGTAAAGAATGTGATTAAAGACTCTTTTTCTATGGCAAAAGTTTTAGTTTTCGAGGGTAATAGCTACCGTATGTTGAAAAAATGAAGATATTAGGACTATTTTATGATTGCACATTGGTAAAGAATGTGATTAAAGGCTCTTTTCCTATGTCAAAAGTTTTAGTTTTCGAGGGTAATAGCTACGTATGTTGAAAAAATGAAGATATTTAGACTATTTTATGATTGCACATGGTAAAGAATGTGATTAAAGGCTCTTTTACTATGTCAAAGTTTTAGTTTTAAAGGGTAATAGCTAAGTATGTTGGAAAAATGAAGATATTAGACTATTTTATGATTGCACATGGTAAAGAATGTGATTAAAGCTCTTTTCCTATGTCAAAAGTTTTAGTTTTCGAGGGTAATAGCTACGTATGTTGGAAAAATGAAGATATTAGACTATTTTTATGATTGCACATGGTAAAGAAAGTGCTTAAAGGCTCTTTTTCTATTTCAAAAGTGTTCGTTTTCGAGGGTAATAGCTACGTATGTTGGAAAAATGAAGATATTAGACTATTTTATGATTGCACATGGTAAAGAATGTGATTAAAGGCTCTTTTCCTATGTCAAAAGTTTTAGTTTTCGAGGGTAATAGCTACGTATGTTGGAAAAATGAAGATATTAGACTATTTTATGATTGCACATGGTAAAGACATGTGATTAAAGGCTCTTTTCCTATGTCAAAAGTTTTAGTTTTCGAGGGTAATAGCTACGTATGTTGGAAAAATGAAGATATTAGACTATTTTATGATTGCACATGGTAAAGAAAGTGCTTAAAGGCTCTTTTACTATTTCAAAAGTTTTAGTTTCGAGGGTAATAGCTACGTATGTTGAAAAAATGAAGATATTAGACTATTTTATAATTGCAAATGGTAACGAATGTGATTAAAGGCTCTTTTCCTATGTCAAAAGTTTTAGTTTTCGAGGGTAATAGCTACGTATGTTGGAAAATGAAGATATTAGACTATTTTATGATTGCACATGGTAAAGAAAGTGCTTAAAGGCTCTTTTACTATTTCAAAAGTTTTAGTTTTCGAGGGTAATAGCTACGATATGTTGAAAAAATGAAGATATTAGACTATTTTATGATTGCAAATGGTAAAGAATGTGATTAAAGGCTCTTTTCCTATGTCAAAAGTTTTAGTTTTCGAGGGTATAGCTACGTATGTTGAAAAAATGAAGATATTAGACTATTTTATAATTGCAAATGGTAACGAATGTGATTAAAGGCTCTTTTCCTATGTCAAAAGTTTTAGTTTTCGAGGGTAATAGCTACGTATGTTGAAAAAATGAAGATATTAGACTATTTTATAATTGCAAATGGTAACGAATGTGATTAAAGGCTCTTTTCCTATGTCAAAAGTTTTAGTTTTCGAGGGTAATAGCTACGTATGTTGAAAAAATGAAATATATTAGACTATTTTATGATTGCACATGGTAAAGAATGTGATTAAAGGCTCTTTTCCTATGTCAAAAGTTTTAGTTTTCGAGGGTAATAGCTACGTATGTTGAAAAAATGAAGATATTAGACTATTTTATGATTGCAAATGGTGAAGAATGTGATTAAAGGCTCTTTTCCTATGTCAAAAGTTTTAGTTTTCGAGGGTAATAGCTACGTATGTTGGAAAAATGAAGATATTAGACTATTTTATGATTGCAAATGGTAAAGAATGTGATTAAAGGCTCTTTTCCTATTTCAAAAGTTTTAGTTTTCGAGGGTAATAGCTACGTATGTTGGAAAAATGAAGATATTAGACTATTTTATGATTGCAAATGGTAAAGAATGTGATTAAAGGCTCTTTTCCTATTTCAAAAGTTTTCGTTTTCGAGGGTAATAGCTACGTATGTTGGAAAAATGAAGATATTAGACTATTTTATGATTGCACATGGTAAAGAATGTGATTAAAGGCTCTTTTCCTATGTCAAAAGTTTTAGTTTTCGAGGGTAATAGCTACGTATGTTGAAAAAATGAAGATATTAGACTATTTTATGATTGCAAATGGTAAAGAATGTGATTAAAGGCTCTTTTCCTATGTCAAAAGTTTTAGTTTTCGAGGGTAATAGCTACGTATGTTGGAAAAATGAAGATATTAGACTATTTTATGATTGCACATGGTAAAGAATGTGATTAAAGGCTCTTTTCCTATGTCAAAAGTTTTAGTTTTCGAGGGTAATAGCTACGTATGTTGAAAAAAATGAAGATATTAGACTATTTTATGATTGCACATGGTAAAGAATGTGCTTAAAGGCTCTTTTCCTATGGCAAAAGTTTTAGTTTTCGAGGGTAATAGCTACGTATGTTGAAAAAATGAAGATATTAGACTATTTTATGATTGCAAATGGTAAAGAATGTGCTTAAAGGCTCTTTTCCTATGGCAAAAGTTTTAGTTTTCGAGGGTAATAGCTACGTATGTTGAAAAAATGAAGATATTAGACTATTTTATGATTGCAAATGGTAAAGAATGTGCTTAAAGGCTCTTTTCCTATTTCAAAAGTTTTAGTTTTCGAGGGTAATAGCTACGTATGTTGAAAAATGAAGATATTAGACTATTTTATGATTGCAAATGGTAAAGAATGTGATTAAAGGCTCTTTTCCTATGTCAAAAGTTTTAGTTTTCGAGGGTAATAGCTACGTATGTTGAAAAAATGAAGATATTAGACTATTTTATGAATTGCACATGGTAAAAAATGTGCTTAAAGGCTCTTTTCCTATTTTAAAAGTTTTAGTTTTCGAGGGTAATAGCTACGTATGTTGGAAAAATGAAGATATTAGACTATTTTATGATTGACATGGTAAAGAATGTGATTAAAGGCTCTTTTTCCTATTTCAAAAGTTTTAGTTTTCGAGGGTAATAGCTACGTATGTTGAAAAAATGAAGATATTAGACTATTTTATGATTGCAAATGGTAAGAATGTGATTAAAGGCTCTTTTCCTATGTCAAAAGTTTTAGTTTTCGAGGGTAATAGCTACGTATGTTGAAAAAATGAAGATATTAGACTATTTTATAATTGCAAATGGTAACGAATGTGATTAAAGGCTCTTTTCCTATGTCAAAAGTTTTAGTTTTCGAGGGTAATAGCTACGTATGTTGAAAAAATGAAGATATTAGACTATTTTATGATTGCAAATGGTAACGAATGTGATTAAAGGCTCTTTTCCTATGTCAAAAGTTTTAGTTTTCGAGGGTAATAGCTACGTATGTTGGAAAAATGAAGATATTAGACTATTTTATGATTGCACATGGTAAAGAATGTGATTAAAGGCTCTTTTCCTATGGCAAAAGTTTTAGTTTTCGAGGGTAATAGCTACGTATGTTGGAAAAATGAAGATATTAGACTATTTTATGATTGCAATGGTAAAGAATGTGATTAAAGGCTCTTTTCCTATGTCAAAAGTTTTAGTTTTCGAGGGTAATAGCTACGTATGTTGAAAAAATGAAGATATTAGACTATTTTATAATTGCAAATGGTAACGAATGTGATTAAAGGCTCTTTTCCTATGTCAAAAGTTTTAGTTTTCGAGGGTAATAGCTACGTATGTTGGAAAAAATGAAGATATTAGACTATTTTATGATTGCAAATGGTAAAGAATGTGATTAAAGGCTCTTTTCCTATGTCAAAAGTTTTAGTTTTCGAGGGTAATAGCTACGTATGTTGGAAAAATGAAGATATTAGACTATTTTATGATTGCACATGGTAAAGAAAGTGCTTAAAGGCTCTTTTCCTATTTCAAAAGTTTTAGTTTTCGAGGGTAATAGCTACGTATGTTGAAAAAATGAAGATATTAGACTATTTTATGATTGCAAATGGTAAAGAATGTGATTAAAGGCTCTTTTCCTATGTCAAAAGTTTTAGTTTTCGAGGGTAATAGCTACGTAGTTGAAAAAATGAAGATATTAGACTATTTTATGATTGCAAATGGTAAAGAATGTGATTAAAGGCTCTTTTCCTATTTCAAAAGTTTTAGTTTTCGAGGGTAATAGCTACGTATGTTGAAAAAATGAAGATATTAGACTATTTTATGATTGCACATGGTAAAGAATGTGATTAAAGGCTCTTTTCCTATGGCAAAAGTTTTAGTTTTCGAGGGTAATAGCTACGTATGTTGGAAAAATGAAGATATTAGACTATTTTATGATTGCACATGGTAAAGAATGTGATTAAAGGCTCTTTTCCTATGTCAAAAGTTTTAGTTTTCGAGGGTAATAGCTACGTATGTTGAAAAAATGAAGATATTAGACTATTTTATGATTGCAAATGGTAAGAATGTGATTAAAGGCTCTTTTCCTATGTCAAAAGTTTTAGTTTTCGAGGGTAATAGCTACGTATGTTGGAAAAATGAAGATATTAGACTATTTTATGATTGCACATGGTAAAGAATGTGATTAAAGGCTCTTTTCCTATGTCAAAAGTTTTAGTTTTCGAGGGTAATAGCTACGTATGTTGGAAAAAATGAAGATATTAGACTATTTTATGATTGCACATGGTAAAGAATGTGATTAAAGGCTCTTTTCCTATTTCAAAAGTTTTCGTTTTCGAGGGTAATAGCTACGTATGTTGGAAAAATGAAGATATTAGACTATTTTATGATTGCAAATGGTAAAGAATGTGATTAAAGGCTCTTTTCCTATGTCAAAAGTTTTAGTTTTCGAGGGTAATAGCTACGTATGTTGAAAAAATGAAGATATTAGACTATTTTATGATTGCAAATGGTAAAGAATGTGATTAAAGGCTCTTTTCCTATGTCAAAAGTTTTAGTTTTCGAGGGTAATAGCTACGTATGTTGGAAAAATGAAGATATTAGACTATTTTATGATTGCAAATGGTAAAGAATGTGATTAAAGGCTCTTTTCCTATTCAAAAGTTTTAGTTTTCGAGGGTAATAGCTACGTATGTTGAAAAAATGAAGATATTAGACTATTTTATGATTGCAAATGGTAAAGAATGTGATTAAAGGCTCTTTTCCTATGTCAAAAGTTTTAGTTTTCGAGGGTAATAGCTACGTATGTTGAAAAAATGAAGATATTAGACTATTTTATAATTGCAAATGGTAACGAATGTGATTAAAGGCTCTTTTCCTATGTCAAAAGTTTTAGTTTTCGAGGGTAATAGCTACGTATGTTGAAAAAATGAAGATATTAGACTATTTTATGATTGCAAATGGTAAAGAATGTGATTAAAGGCTCTTTTCCTATGGTCAAAAGTTTTAGTTTTCGAGGGTAATAGCTACGTATGTTGGAAAAATGAAGATATTAGACTATTTTATGATTGCACATGGTAAAGAATGTGATTAAAGGCTCTTTTCCTATGTCAAAAGTTTTAGTTTTCGAGGGTAATAGCTACGTATGTTGAAAAAATGAAGATATTAGACTATTTTATGATTGCAAATGGTAAAGAATGTGATTAAAGGCTCTTTTCCTATGTCAAAAGTTTTAGTTTTCGAGGGTAATAGCTACGTATGTTGGAAAAATGAAGATATTAGACTATTTTATGATTGCACATGGTAAAGAATGTGATTAAAGGCTCTTTTCCTATTTCAAAAGTTTTAGTTTTCGAGGGTAATAGCTACGTATGTTGGAAAAATGAAGATATTAGACTATTTTATGATTGCAAATGGTAAAGAATGTGATTAAAGGCTCTTTTCCTATGTCAAAAGTTTTAGTTTTCGAGGGTAATAGCTACGTATGTTGAAAAAATGAAGATATTAGACTATTTTATGATTGCAATGGTAAAGAATGTGATTAAAGGCTCTTTTCCTATGTCAAAAGTTTTAGTTTTCGAGGGTAATAGCTACGTATGTTGAAAAATGAAGATATTAGACTATTTTATGATTGCACATGGTAAAGAATGTGATTAAAGGCTCTTTTCCTATTCAAAAGTTTTAGTTTTCGAGGGTAATAGCTACGTATGTTGAAAAAATGAAGATATTAGACTATTTTATGATTGCACATGGTAAAGAAGTGCTTAAAGGCTCTTTTCCTATTCAAAAGTTTTAGTTTTCGAGGGTAATAGCTACGTATGTTGAAAAAATGAAGATATTAGACTATTTTATGATTGCAAATGGTAAAGAATGTGATTAAAGGCTCTTTTCCTATGTCAAAAGTTTTAGTTTTCGAGGGTAATAGCTACGTATGTTGAAAAAATGAAGATATTAGACTATTTTATGATTGCAAATGGTAAAGAATGTGATTAAAGGCTCTTTTCCTATTTCAAAAGTTTTCGTTTTCGAGGGTAATAGCTACGTATGTTGGAAAAATGAAGATATTAGACTATTTTATGATTGCACATGGTAAAGAATGTGATTAAAGGCTCTTTTCCTATGTCAAAAGTTTTAGTTTTCGAGGGTAATAGCTACGTATGTTGAAAAAATGAAGATATTAGACTATTTTATGATTGCACATGGTAAAGAAGTGCTTAAAGGCTCTTTTCCTATGTCAAAAGTTTTAGTTTTCGAGGGTAATAGCTACGTATGTTGGAAAAATGAAGATATTAGACTATTTTATGATTGCACATGGTAAAGAATGTGATTAAAGGCTCTTTTCCTATGTCAAAAGTTTTAGTTTTCGAGGGTAATAGCTACGTATGTTGAAAAAATGAAGATATTAGACTATTTTATGATTGCACATGGTAAAGAATGTGATTAAAGGCTCTTTTCCTATTTCAAAAGTTTTAGTTTTCGAGGGTAATAGCTACGTATGTTGAAAAAATGAAGATATTAGACTATTTTATGATTGCACATGGTAAAGAATGTGATTAAAGGCTCTTTTCCTATGTCAAAAGTTTTAGTTTTCGAGGGTAATAGCTACGTATGTTGGAAAAATGAAGATATTAGACTATTTTATGATTGCACATGGTAAAGAATGTGATTAAAGGCTCTTTTCCTATGTCAAAAGTTTTAGTTTTCGAGGGTAATAGCTACGTATGTTGAAAAATGAAGATATTAGACTATTTTATGATTGCACATGGTAAAGAATGTGATTAAAGGCTCTTTTCCTATTTCAAAAGTTTTCGTTTTCGAGGGTAATAGCTACGTATGTTGGAAAAATGAAGATATTAGACTATTTTATGATTGCACATGGTAAAGAATGTGATTAAAGGCTCTTTTCCTATGTCAAAAGTTTTAGTTTTCGAGGGTAATAGCTACGTATGTTGAAAAAATGAAGATATTAGACTATTTTATGATTGCAAATGGTAAAGAATGTGATTAAAGGCTCTTTTCCTATGTCAAAAGTTTTAGTTTTCGAGGGTAATAGCTACGTATGTTGAAAAATGAAGATATTAGACTATTTTATGATTGCACATGGTAAAGAATGTGCTTAAAGGCTCTTTTCCTATCAAAAGTTTTAGTTTTCGAGGGTAATAGCTACGTATGTTGAAAAAATGAAGATATTAGACTATTTTATGATTGCAAATGGTAAAGAATGTGATTAAAGGCTCTTTTCCTATGTCAAAAGTTTTAGTTTTCGAGGGTAATAGCTACGTATGTTGAAAAAATGAAGATATTAGACTATTTTATGATTGCAAATGGTAAAGAATGTGATTAAAGGCTCTTTTCCTATGTCAAAAGTTTTAGTTTTCGAGGGTAATAGCTACGTATGTTGAAAAATGAAGATATTAGACTATTTTATGATTGCAAATGGTAAAGAATGTGATTAAAGGCTCTTTTCCTATGTCAAAAGTTTTAGTTTTCGAGGGTAATAGCTACGTATGTTGAAAAAATGAAGATATTAGACTATTTTATGATTGCAAATGGTAAAGAATGTGATTAAAGGCTCTTTTCCTATGTCAAAAGTTTTAGTTTTCGAGGGTAATAGCTACGTATGTTGAAAAATGAAGATATTAGACTATTTTATGATTGCACATGGTAAAGAATGTGCTTAAAGGCTCTTTTCCTATCAAAAGTTTTAGTTTTCGAGGGTAATAGCTACGTATGTTGGAAAAAATGAAGATATTAGACTATTTTATGATTGCACATGGTAAAGAATGTGATTAAAGGCTCTTTTCCTATGCAAAAGTTTTAGTTTTCGAGGGTAATAGCTACGTATGTTGAAAAAATGAAGATATTAGACTATTTTATGATTGCAAATGGTAAAGAATGTGATTAAAGGCTCTTTTCCTATGTCAAAAGTTTTAGTTTTCGAGGGTAATAGCTACGTATGTTGAAAAAATGAAGATATTAGACTATTTTATGATTGCAAATGGTAAAGAATGTGATTAAAGGCTCTTTTCCTATGTCAAAAGTTTTAGTTTTCGAGGGTAATAGCTACGTATGTTGAAAAAATGAAGATATTAGACTATTTTATGATTGCACATGGTAAAGAATGTGATTAAAGGCTCTTTTCCTATCAAAAGTTTTAGTTTTCGAGGGTAATAGCTACGTATGTTGGAAAAATGAAGATATTAGACTATTTTATGATTGCAACATGGTAAAGAATGTGATTAAAGGCTCTTTTCCTATGTCAAAAGTTTTAGTTTTCGAGGGTAATAGCTACGTATGTTGAAAAAATGAAGATATTAGACTATTTTATGATTGCAAATGGTAAAGAATGTGATTAAAGGCTCTTTTCCTATGTCAAAAGTTTTAGTTTTCGAGGGTAATAGCTACGTATGTTGAAAAAATGAAGATATTAGACTATTTTATGATTGCAAATGGTAAAGAATGTGATTAAAGGCTCTTTTCCTATGTCAAAAGTTTTAGTTTTCGAGGGTAATAGCTACGTATGTTGAAAAAATGAAGATATTAGACTATTTTATGATTGCACATGGTAAAGAATGTGATTAAAGGCTCTTTTCCTATGTCAAAAGTTTTAGTTTTCGAGGGTAATAGCTACGTATGTTGAAAAAATGAAGATATTAGACTATTTTATAATTGCAAATGGTAAAGAATGTGATTAAAGGCTCTTTTCCTATGTCAAAAGTTTTAGTTTTCGAGGGTAATAGCTACGTATGTTGGAAAAATGAAGATATTAGACTATTTTATGATTGCACATGGTAAAGAATGTGATTAAAGGCTCTTTTCCTATTTCAAAAGTTTTAGTTTTCGAGGGTAATAGCTACGTATGTTGGAAAAATGAAGATATTAGACTATTTTATGATTGCAAATGGTAAAGAATGTGATTAAAGGCTCTTTTCCTATGTCAAAAGTTTTAGTTTTCGAGGGTAATAGCTACGTATGTTGAAAAAATGAAGATATTAGACTATTTTATGATTGCACATGGTAAAGAATGTGATTAAAGGCTCTTTTCCTATGTCAAAAGTTTTAGTTTTCGAGGGTAATAGCTACGTATGTTGGAAAAATGAAGATATTAGACTATTTTATGATTGCACATGGTAAAGAATGTGATTAAAGGCTCTTTTCCTATGTCAAAAGTTTTAGTTTTCGAGGGTAATAGCTACGTATGTTGAAAAAATGAAGATATTAGACTATTTTATGATTGCAAATGGTAAAGAATGTGATTAAAGGCTCTTTTCCTATTTCAAAAGTTTTAGTTTTCGAGGGTAATAGCTACGTATGTTGGAAAAAATGAAGATATTAGACTATTTTATGATTGCAAATGGTAAAGAATGTGATTAAAGGCTCTTTTCCTATGTCAAAAGTTTTAGTTTTCGAGGGTAATAGCTACGTATGTTGAAAAAATGAAGATATTAGACTATTTTATGATTGCACATGGTAAAGAATGTGATTAAAGGCTCTTTTCCTATTTCAAAAGTTTTAGTTTTCGAGGGTAATAGCTACGTATGTTGAAAAAATGAAGATATTAGACTATTTTATGATTGCACATGGTAAAGAATGTGATTAAAGGCTCTTTTCCTATGTCAAAAGTTTTAGTTTTCGAGGGTAATAGCTACGTATGTTGAAAAAATGAAGATATTAGACTATTTTATGATTGCACATGGTAAAGAATGTGATTAAAGGCTCTTTTCCTATGTCAAAAGTTTTAGTTTTCGAGGGTAATAGCTACGTATGTTGAAAAATGAAGATATTAGACTATTTTATGATTGCAAATGGTAAAGAATGTGATTAAAGGCTCTTTTCCTATGGCAAAAGTTTTAGTTTTCGAGGGTAATAGCTACGTATGTTGAAAAAATGAAGATATTAGACTATTTTATGATTGCAAATGGTAAAGAATGTGCTTAAAGGCTCTTTTCCTATGGCAAAAGTTTTAGTTTTCGAGGGTAATAGCTACGTATGTTGAAAAAATGAAGATATTAGACTATTTTATGATTGCAAATGGTAAAGAATGTGCTTAAAGGCTCTTTTCCTATGGCAAAAGTTTTAGTTTTCGAGGGTAATAGCTACGTATGTTGAAAAAATGAAGATATTAGACTATTTTATGATTGCAAATGGTAAAGAATGTGCTTAAAGGCTCTTTTCCTATGGCAAAAGTTTTAGTTTTCGAGGGTAATAGCTACGTATGTTGAAAAAATGAAGATATTAGACTATTTTATGATTGCACATGGTAAAGAATGTGCTTAAAGGCTCTTTTCCTATGGCAAAAGTTTTAGTTTTCGAGGGTAATAGCTACGTATGTTGAAAAAATGAAGATATTAGACTATTTTATGATTGCACATGGTAAAGAATGTGCTTAAAGGCTCTTTTCCTATTCAAAAGTTTTAGTTTTCGAGGGTAATAGCTACGTATGTTGAAAAAATGAAGATATTAGACTATTTTATGATTGCACATGGTAAAGAAATGTGCTTAAAGGCTCTTTTCCTATTTCAAAAGTTTTAGTTTTCGAGGGTAATAGCTACGTATGTTGAAAAAATGAAGATATTAGACTATTTTATGATTGCACATGGTAAAGAATGTGATTAAAGGCTCTTTTCCTATGTCAAAAGTTTTAGTTTTCGAGGGTAATAGCTACGTATGTTGGAAAAAATGAAGATATTAGACTATTTTATGATTGCACATGGTAAAGAATGTGATTAAAGGCTCTTTTCCTATGTCAAAAGTTTTAGTTTTCGAGGGTAATAGCTACGTATGTTGAAAAAATGAAGATATTAGACTATTTTATGATTGCAAATGGTAAAGAATGTGATTAAAGGCTCTTTTCCTATTTCAAAAGTTTTAGTTTTCGAGGGTAATAGCTACGTATGTTGAAAAAATGAAGATATTAGACTATTTTATGATTGCAAATGGTAAAGAATGTGATTAAAGGCTCTTTTCCTATGTCAAAAGTTTTAGTTTTCGAGGGTAATAGCTACGTATGTTGAAAAAATGAAGATATTAGACTATTTTATGATTGCAAATGGTAACGAATGTGATTAAAGGCTCTTTTCCTATGTCAAAAGTTTTAGTTTTCCGAGTGTAATAGCTACGTATGTTGAAAAAATGAAGATATTAGACTATTTTATGATTGCAAATGGTAAAGAATGTGATTAAAGGCTCTTTTCCTATTTCAAAAGTTTTCATTTTCGAGGGTAATAGCTACGTATGTTGGAAAAATGAAGATATTAGACTATTTTATGATTGCACATGGTAAAGAATGTGATTAAAGGCTCTTTTCCTATGTCAAAAGTTTTAGTTTTCGAGGGTAATAGCTACGTATGTTGAAAAAATGAAGATATTAGACTATTTTATGATTGCAAATGGTAAAGAATGTGATTAAAGGCTCTTTTCCTATGTCAAAAGTTTTAGTTTTCGAGGGTAATAGCTATGTATGTTGAAAAATGAAGATATTAGACTATTTTATAATTGCAAATGGTAACGAATGTGATTAAAGGCTCTTTTCCTATGTCAAAAGTTTTAGTTTTCGTGGGTAATAGCTACGTATGTTGAAAAAATGAAGATATTAGACTATTTTATGATTGCAAATGGTAAAGAATGTGATTAAAGGCTCTTTTCCTATGTCAAAAGTTTTAGTTTTCGAGGGTAATAGCTACGTATGTTGAAAAAATGAAGATATTAGACTATTTTATAATTGCAAATGGTAAAGAATGTGATTAAAGGCTCTTTTCCTATGTCAAAAGTTTTAGTTTTCGAGGGTAATAGCTACGTATGTTGAAAAAATGAAGATATTAGACTATTTTATAATTGCACATGGTAAAGAATGTGATTAAAGGCTCTTTTCCTATCAAAAGTTTTAGTTTTCGAGGGTAATAGCTACGTATGTTGAAAAAATGAAGATATTAGACTATTTTATGATTGCAAATGGTAAAGAATGTGATTAAAGGCTCTTTTCCTATGTCAAAAGTTTTAGTTTTCGAGGGTAATAGCTACGTATGTTGAAAAAATGAAGATATTAGACTATTTTATGATTGCAAATGGTAAAGAATGTGATTAAAGGCTCTTTTCCTATGTCAAAAGTTTTAGTTTTCGAGGGTAATAGCTACGTATGTTGAAAAAATGAAGATATTAGACTATTTTATAATTGCAAATGGTAAAGAATGTGATTAAAGGCTCTTTTCCTATGTCAAAAGTTTTAGTTTTCGAGGGTAATAGCTACGTATGTTGAAAAAATGAAGATATTAGACTATTTTATGATTGCACATGGTAAAGAATGTGATTAAAGGCTCTTTTCCTATGCAAAAGTTTTAGTTTTCGAGGGTAATAGCTACGTATGTTGAAAAAATGAAGATATTAGACTATTTTATAATTGCAAATGGTAAAGAATGTGATTAAAGGCTCTTTTCCTATGTCAAAAGTTTTAGTTTTCGAGGGTAATAGCTACGTATGTTGAAAAAATGAAGATATTAGACTATTTTATGATTGCAAATGGTAAAGAATGTGATTAAAGGCTCTTTTCCTATCAAAAGTTTTAGTTTTCGAGGGTAATAGCTACGTATGTTGAAAAAATGAAGATATTAGACTATTTTATGATTGCAAATGGTAAAGAATGTGATTAAAGGCTCTTTTCCTATGTCAAAAGTTTTAGTTTTCGAGGGTAATAGCTACGTATGTTGAAAAAATGAAGATATTAGACTATTTTATGATTGCAAATGGTAAAGAATGTGATTAAAGGCTCTTTTCCTATTTCAAAAGTTTTAGTTTTCGAGGGTAATAGCTACGTATGTTGGAAAAATGAAGATATTAGACTATTTTATGATTGCACATGGTAAAGAATGTGATTAAAGGCTCTTTTCCTATTCAAAAGTTTTAGTTTTCGAGGGTAATAGCTACGTATGTTGAAAAAATGAAGATATTAGACTATTTTATGATTGCACATGGTAAAGAAATGTGATTAAAGGCTCTTTTCCTATGTCAAAAGTTTTAGTTTTCGAGGGTAATAGCTACGTATGTTGAAAAAATGAAGATATTAGACTATTTTATGATTGCAAATGGTAAAGAATGTGATTAAAGGCTCTTTTCCTATGTCAAAAGTTTTAGTTTTCGAGGGTAATAGCTACGTATGTTGGAAAAATGAAGATATTAGACTATTTTATGATTGCAAATGGTAAAGAATGTGATTAAAGGCTCTTTTCCTATGTCAAAAGTTTTAGTTTTCGAGGGTAATAGCTACGTATGTTGAAAAAATGAAGATATTAGACTATTTTATAATTGCAAATGGTAAAGAATGTGATTAAAGGCTCTTTTCCTATGTCAAAAGTTTTAGTTTTCGAGGGTAATAGCTACGTATGTTGAAAAAATGAAGATATTAGACTATTTTATGATTGCAAATGGTAAAGAATGTGATTAAAGGCTCTTTTCCTATGTCAAAAGTTTTAGTTTTCGAGGGTAATAGCTACGTATGTTGAAAAATGAAGATATTAGACTATTTATGATTGCAAATGGTAAAGAATGTGATTAAAGGCTCTTTTCCTATGTCAAAAGTTTTAGTTTTCGAGGGTAATAGCTACGTATGTTGAAAAAATGAAGATATTAGACTATTTTATAATTGCACATGGTAAAGAATGTGATTAAAGGCTCTTTTCCTATTTCAAAAGTTTTAGTTTTCGAGGGTAATAGCTACGTATGTTGAAAAAATGAAGATATTAGACTATTTTATAATTGCAAATGGTAAAGAATGTGATTAAAGGCTCTTTTCCTATGTCAAAAGTTTTAGTTTTCGAGGGTAATAGCTACGTATGTTGAAAAAATGAAGATATTAGACTATTTTATAATTGCAAATGGTAACGAATGTGATTAAAGGCTCTTTTCCTATGTCAAAAGTTTTAGTTTTCGAGGGTAATAGCTACGTATGTTGAAAAAATGAAGATATTAGACTATTTTATGATTGCAAATGGTAAAGAATGTGATTAAAGGCTCTTTTCCTATGTCAAAAGTTTTAGTTTTCGAGGGTAATAGCTACGTATGTTGAAAAAATGAAGATATTAGACTATTTTATAATTGCACATGGTAAAGAATGTGATTAAAGGCTCTTTTCCTATTTCAAAAGTTTTAGTTTTCGAGGGTAATAGCTATGTATGTTGAAAAAATGAAGATATTAGACTATTTTATAATTGCAAATGGTAAAGAATGTGATTAAAGGCTCTTTTCCTATGTCAAAAGTTTTAGTTTTCGAGGGTAATAGCTACGTATGTTGAAAAAATGAAGATATTAGACTATTTTATGATTGCAAATGGTAAAGAATGTGATTAAAGGCTCTTTTCCTATGTCAAAAGTTTTAGTTTTCGAGGGTAATAGCTACGTATGTTGAAAAAATGAAGATATTAGACTATTTTATAATTGCAAATGGTAACGAATGTGATTAAAGGCTCTTTTCCTATGTCAAAAGTTTTAGTTTTCGAGGGTAATAGCTACGTATGTTGAAAAAATGAAGATATTAGACTATTTTATGATTGCACATGGTAAAGAATGTGATTAAAGGCTCTTTTCCTATTTCAAAAGTTTTAGTTTTCGAGGGTAATAGCTACGTATGTTGAAAAAATGAAGATATTAGACTATTTTATAATTGCACATGGTAAAGAATGTGATTAAAGGCTCTTTTCCTATTTCAAAAGTTTTAGTTTTCGAGGGTAATAGCTATGTATGTTGAAAAAATGAAGATATTAGACTATTTTATGATTGCAAATGGTAAAGAATGTGATTAAAGGCTCTTTTCCTATTTCAAAAGTTTTCATTTTCGAGGGTAATAGCTACGTATGTTGGAAAAATGAAGATATTAGACTATTTTATGATTGCACATGGTAAAGAATGTGATTAAAGGCTCTTTTCCTATGTCAAAAGTTTTAGTTTTCGAGGGTAATAGCTACGTAGGTTGAAAAAATGAAGATATTAGACTATTTTATGATTCCAAATGGTAAAGAATGTGATTAAAGGCTCTTTTCCTATGTCAAAAGTTTTAGTTTTCGAGGGTCATAGCTACGTATGTTGGAAAAATGAAGATATTGGTCTATTTTATGATTGCAAATGGTAAAGAATGTGATTAAAGGCTCTTTTCCTATTTCAAAAGTTTTCGTTTTCGAGGGTAATAGCTACGTATGTTGAAAAAATGAAGATATTAGACTATTTTATGATTGCAAATGGTAAAGAATGTGATTAAAGGCTCTTTTCCTATGTCAAAAGTTTTAGTTTTCGAGGGTAATAGCTATGTATGTTGAAAAAATGAAGATATTAGACTATTTTATAATTGTAAATGGTAACGAATGTGATTAAAGGCTCTTTTCCTATGTCAAAAGTTTTAGTTTTCGAGGGTAATAGCTACGTATGTTGAAAAAATGAAGATATTAGACTATTTTATGATTGCAAATGGTAAAGAATGTGATTAAAGGCTCTTTTCCTATGTCAAAAGTTTTAGTTTTCGAGGGTAATAGCTACGTATGTTGAAAGAATGAAGATATTAGACTATTTATAATTGCAAATGGTAACGAATGTGATTAAAGGCTCTTTTCCTATGTCAAAAGTTTTAGTTTTCGAGGGTAATAGCTACGTATGTTGAAAAAATGAAGATATTAGACTATTTTATAATTGCACATGGTAAAGAATGTGATTAAAGGCTCTTTTCCTATTTCAAAAGTTTTAGTTTTCGAGGGTAATAGCTATGTATGTTGAAAAAATGAAGATATTAGACTATTTTATAATTGCAAATGGTAACGAATGTGATTAAAGGCTCTTTTCCTATGTCAAAAGTTTTAGTTTTCGAGGGTAATAGCTACGTATGTTGAAAAAATGAAGATATTAGACTATTTTATAATTGCAAATGGTAACGAATGTGATTAAAGGCTCTTTTCCTATGTCAAAAGTTTTAGTTTTCGAGGGTAATAGCTACGTATGTTGAAAAAATGAAGATATTAGACTATTTTATGATTGCAAATGGTAAAGAATGTGATTAAAGGCTCTTTTCCTATGTCAAAAGTTTTAGTTTTCGAGGGTAATAGCTACGTATGTTGAAAAAATGAAGATATTAGACTATTTTATAATTGCACATGGTAAAGAATGTGATTAAAGGCTCTTTTCCTATTTCAAAAGTTTTAGTTTTCGAGGGTAATAGCTATGTATGTTGAAAAAATGAAGATATTAGACTATTTTATAATTGCAAATGGTAACGAATGTGATTAAAGGCTCTTTTCCTATGTCAAAAGTTTTAGTTTTCGAGGGTAATAGCTACGTATGTTGAAAAAATGAAGATATTAGACTATTTTATGATTGCAAATGGTAAAGAATGTGATTAAAGGCTCTTTTCCTATGTCAAAAGTTTTAGTTTTCGAGGGTAATAGCTACGTATGTTGAAAAAATGAAGATATTAGACTATTTTATAATTGCAAATGGTAACGAATGTGATTAAAGGCTCTTTTCCTATGTCAAAAGTTTTAGTTTTCGAGGGTAATAGCTACGTATGTTGAAAAAATGAAGATATTAGACTATTTTATGATTGCACATGGTAAAGAATGTGATTAAAGGCTCTTTTCCTATTTCAAAAGTTTTAGTTTTCGAGGGTAATAGCTACGTATGTTGAAAAAATGAAGATATTAGACTATTTTATAATTGCACATGGTAAAGAATGTGATTAAAGGCTCTTTTCCTATTTCAAAAGTTTTAGTTTTCGAGGGTAATAGCTATATATGTTGAAAAAATGAAGATATTAGACTATTTTATGATTGCAAATGGTAAAGAATGTGATTAAAGGCTCTTTTCCTATTTCAAAAGTTTTCATTTTCGAGGGTAATAGCTACGTATGTTGGAAAAATGAAGATATTAGACTATTTTATGATTGCACATGGTAAAGAATGTGATTAAAGGCTCTTTTCCTATGTCAAAAGTTTTAGTTTTCGAGGGTAATAGCTCCGTAGGTTGAAAAAATGAAGATATTAGACTATTTTATGATTCCAAATGGTAAAGAATGTGATTAAAGGCTCTTTTCCTATGTCAAAAGTTTTAGTTTTCGAGGGTCATAGCTACGTATGTTGGAAAAATGAAGATATTGGTCTATTTTATGATTGCAAATGGTAAAGAATGTGATTAAAGGCTCTTTTCCTATTTCAAAAGTTTTCGTTTTCGAGGGTAATAGCTACGTATGTTGAAAAAATGAAGATATTAGACTATTTTATGATTGCAAATGGTAAAGAATGTGATTAAAGGCTCTTTTCCTATGTCAAAAGTTTTAGTTTTCGAGGGTAATAGCTATGTATGTTGAAAAAATGAAGATATTAGACTATTTTATAATTGCAAATGGTAACGAATGTGATTAAAGGCTCTTTTCCTATGTCAAAAGTTTTAGTTTTCGAGGGTAATAGCTACGTAGGTTGAAAAAATGAAGATATTAGACTATTTTATGATTCCAAATGGTAAAGAATGTGATTAAAGGCTCTTTTCCTATGTCAAAAGTTTTAGTTTTCGAGGGTCATAGCTACGTATGTTGGAAAAATGAAGATATAGGTCTATTTTATGATTGCAAATGGTAAAGAATGTGATTAAAGGCTCTTTTCCTATTTCAAAAGTTTTCGTTTTCGAGGGTAATAGCTACGTATGTTGAAAAAATGAAGATATTAGACTATTTTATGATTGCAAATGGTAAAGAATGTGATTAAAGGCTCTTTTCCTATGTCAAAAGTTTTAGTTTTCGAGGGTAATAGCTATGTATGTTGAAAAAATGAAGATATTAGACTATTTATAATTGCAAATGGTAAGGAATGTGATTAAAGGCTCTTTTCCTATGTCAAAAGTTTTAGTTTTCGAGGGTAATAGCTACGTATGTTGAAAAAATGAAGATATTAGACTATTTTATAATTGCACATGGTAAAGAATGTGATTAAAGGCTCTTTTCCTATTTCAAAAGTTTTAGTTTTCGAGGGTAATAGCTATGTATGTTGAAAAAATGAAGATATTAGACTATTTTATAATTGCAAATGGTAACGAATGTGATTAAAGGCTCTTTTCCTATGTCAAAAGTTTTAGTTTTCGAGGGTAATAGCTACGTATGTTGAAAAAATGAAGATATTAGACTATTTTATAATTGCAAATGGTAACGAATGTGATTAAAGGCTCTTTTCCTATGTCAAAAGTTTTAGTTTTCGAGGGTAATAGCTACGTATGTTGAAAAAATGAAGATATTAGACTATTTTATGATTGCAAATGGTAAAGAATGTGATTAAAGGCTCTTTTCCTATGTCAAAAGTTTTAGTTTTCGAGGGTAATAGCAACGTATGTTGAAAAAATGAAGATATTAGACTATTTTATAATTGCACATGGTAAAGAATGTGATTAAAGGCTCTTTTCCTATTTCAAAAGTTTTAGTTTTCGAGGGTAATAGCTATGTATGTTGAAAAAATGAAGATATTAGACTATTTTATAATTGCAAATGGTAACGAATGTGATTAAAGGCTCTTTTCCTATGTCAAAAGTTTTAGTTTTCGAGGGTAATAGCTACGTATGTTGAAAAAATGAAGATATTAGACTATTTTATGATTGCAAATGGTAAAGAATGTGATTAAAGGCTCTTTTCCTATGTCAAATGTTTTAGTTTTCGAGGGTAATAGCTACGTATGTTGAAAAAATGAAGATATTAGACTATTTTATAATTGCAAATGGTAACGAATGTGATTAAAGGCTCTTTTCCTATGTCAAAAGTTTTAGTTTTCGAGGGTAATAGCTACGTATGTTGAAAAAATGAAGATATTAGACTATTTTATGATTGCAAATGGTAAAGAATGTGATTAAAGGCTCTTTTCCTATGTCAAAAGTTTTAGTTTTCGAGGGTAATAGCTACGTATGTTGAAAAAATGAAGATATTAGACTATTTTATAATTGCAAATGGTAACGAATGTGATTAAAGGCTCTTTTCCTATGTCAAAAGTTTTAGTTTTCGAGGGTAATAGCTACGTATGTTGAAAAAATGAAGATATTAGACTATTTTATGATTGCACATGGTAAAGAATGTGATTAAAGGCTCTTTTCCTATTTCAAAAGTTTTAGTTTTCGAGGGTAATAGCTACGTATGTTGAAAAAATGAAGATATTAGACTATTTTATAATTGCACATGGTAAAGAATGTGATTAAAGGCTCTTTTCCTATTTCAAAAGTTTTAGTTTTCGAGGGTAATAGCTATGTATGTTGAAAAAATGAAGATATTAGACTATTTTATGATTGCAAATGGTAAAGAATGTGATTAAAGGCTCTTTTCCTATTTCAAAAGTTTTCATTTTCGAGGGTAATAGCTACGTATGTTGGAAAAATGAAGATATTAGACTATTTTATGATTGCACATGGTAAAGAATGTGATTAAAGGCTCTTTTCCTATGTCAAAAGTTTTAGTTTTCGAGGGTAATAGCTATGTATGTTGAAAAAATGAAGATATTAGACTATTTTATAATTGCAAATGGTAACGAATGTGATTAAAGGCTCTTTTCCTATGTCAAAAGTTTTAGTTTTCGAGGGTAATAGCTACGTAGGTTGAAAAAATGAAGATATTAGACTATTTTATGATTCCAAATGGTAAAGAATGTGATTAAAGGCTCTTTTCCTATGTCAAAAGTTTTAGTTTTCGAGGGTCATAGCTACGTATGTTGGAAAAATGAAGATATTGGTCTATTTTATGATTGCAAATGGTAAAGAATGTGATTAAAGGCTCTTTTCCTATTTCAAAAGTTTTCGTTTTCGAGGGTAATAGCTACGTATGTTGAAAAAATGAAGATATTAGACTATTTTATGATTGCAAATGGTAAAGAATGTGATTAAAGGCTCTTTTCCTATGTCAAAAGTTTTAGTTTTCGAGGGTAATAGCTATGTATGTTGAAAAAATGAAGATATTAGACTATTTATAATTGCAAATGGTAAGGAATGTGATTAAAGGCTCTTTTCCTATGTCAAAAGTTTTAGTTTTCGAGGGTAATAGCTACGTATGTTGAAAAAATGAAGATATTAGACTATTTTATAATTGCACATGGTAAAGAATGTGATTAAAGGCTCTTTTCCTATTTCAAAAGTTTTAGTTTTCGAGGGTAATAGCTATGTATGTTGAAAAAATGAAGATATTAGACTATTTTATAATTGCAAATGGTAACGAATGTGATTAAAGGCTCTTTTCCTATGTCAAAAGTTTTAGTTTTCGAGGGTAATAGCTACGTATGTTGAAAAAATGAAGATATTAGACTATTTTATAATTGCAAATGGTAACGAATGTGATTAAAGGCTCTTTTCCTATGTCAAAAGTTTTAGTTTTCGAGGGTAATAGCTACGTATGTTGAAAAAATGAAGATATTAGACTATTTTATGATTGCAAATGGTAAAGAATGTGATTAAAGGCTCTTTTCCTATGTCAAAAGTTTTAGTTTTCGAGGGTAATAGCAACGTATGTTGAAAAAATGAAGATATTAGACTATTTTATAATTGCACATGGTAAAGAATGTGATTAAAGGCTCTTTTCCTATTTCAAAAGTTTTAGTTTTCGAGGGTAATAGCTATGTATGTTGAAAAAATGAAGATATTAGACTATTTTATAATTGCAAATGGTAACGAATGTGATTAAAGGCTCTTTTCCTATGTCAAAAGTTTTAGTTTTCGAGGGTAATAGCTACGTATGTTGAAAAAATGAAGATATTAGACTATTTTATGATTGCAAATGGTAAAGAATGTGATTAAAGGCTCTTTTCCTATGTCAAATGTTTTAGTTTTCGAGGGTAATAGCTACGTATGTTGAAAAAATGAAGATATTAGACTATTTTATAATTGCAAATGGTAACGAATGTGATTAAAGGCTCTTTTCCTATGTCAAAAGTTTTAGTTTTCGAGGGTAATAGCTACGTATGTTGAAAAAATGAAGATATTAGACTATTTTATGATTGCAATGGTAAAGAATGTGATTAAAGGCTCTTTTCCTATGTCAAAAGTTTTAGTTTTCGAGGGTAATAGCTACGTATGTTGAAAAAATGAAGATATTAGACTATTTTATAATTGCAAATGGTAAAGAATGTGATTAAAGGCTCTTTTCCTATGTCAAAAGTTTTAGTTTTCGAGGGTAATAGCTACGTATGTTGAAAAAATGAAGATATTAGACTATTTTATAATTGCAAATGGTAACGAATGTGATTAAAGGCTCTTTTCCTATGTCAAAAGTTTTAGTTTTCGAGGGTAATAGCTACGTATGTTGAAAAAATGAAGATATTAGACTATTTTATGATTGCAAATGGTAAAGAATGTGATTAAAGGCTCTTTTCCTATTCAAAAGTTTTAGTTTTCGAGGGTAATAGCTACGTATGTTGGAAAAATGAAGATATTAGACTATTTTATGATTGCAAATGGTAAAGAATGTGATTAAAGGCTCTTTTCCTATGTCAAAAGTTTTAGTTTTCGAGGGTCATAGCTACGTATGTTGAAAAAATGAAGATATTAGACTATTTTATGATTGCAAATGGTAAAGAATGTGATTAAAGGCTCTTTTCCTATTTCAAAAGTTTTAGTTTTCGAGGGTAATAGCTACGTATGTTGGAAAAATGAAGATATTAGACTATTTTATGATTGCAATGGTAAAGAATGTGATTAAAGGCTCTTTTCCTATGTCAAAAGTTTTAGTTTTCGAGGGTAATAGCTACGTATGTTGAAAAAATGAAGATATTAGACTATTTTATGATTGCAAATGGTAAAGAATGTGATTAAAGGCTCTTTTCCTATGTCAAAAGTTTTAGTTTTCGAGGGTAATAGCTACGTATGTTGAAAAAATGAAGATATTAGACTATTTTATAATTGCAAATGGTAACGAATGTGATTAAAGGCTCTTTTCCTATGTCAAAAGTTTTAGTTTTCGAGGGTAATAGCTACGTATGTTGAAAAAATGAAGATATTAGACTATTTTATGATTGCAAATGGTAAAGAATGTGATTAAAGGCTCTTTTCCTATGTCAAAAGTTTTAGTTTTCGAGGGTAATAGCTACGTATGTTGAAAAATGAAGATATTAGACTATTTTATAATTGCAAATGGTAAAGAATGTGATTAAAGGCTCTTTTCCTATGTCAAAAGTTTTAGTTTTCGAGGGTAATAGCTACGTATGTTGAAAAAATGAAGATATTAGACTATTTTATAATTGCAAATGGTAAAGAATGTGATTAAAGGCTCTTTTCCTATGTCAAAAGTTTTAGTTTTCGAGGGTAATAGCTACGTATGTTGAAAAATGAAGATATTAGACTATTTTATGATTGCAAATGGTAAAGAATGTGATTAAAGGCTCTTTTCCTATGTCAAAAGTTTTAGTTTTCGAGGGTAATAGCTACGTATGTTGGAAAAATGAAGATATTAGACTATTTTATGATTGCACATGGTAAAGAATGTGATTAAAGGCTCTTTTCCTATGTCAAAAGTTTTAGTTTTCGAGGGTAATAGCTACGTATGTTGAAAAAATGAAGATATTAGACTATTTTATAATTGCAAATGGTAAAGAATGTGATTAAAGGCTCTTTTCCTATGTCAAAAGTTTTAGTTTTCGAGGGTAATAGCTACGTATGTTGAAAAAATGAAGATATTAGACTATTTTATGATTGCAAATGGTAAAGAATGTGATTAAAGGCTCTTTTCCTATGTCAAAAGTTTTAGTTTTCGAGGGTAATAGCTACGTATGTTGAAAAAATGAAGATATTAGACTATTTTATGATTGCAAATGGTAAAGAATGTGATTAAAGGCTCTTTTCCTATGTCAAAAGTTTTAGTTTTCGAGGGTAATAGCTACGTATGTTGAAAAAATGAAGATATTAGACTATTTTATGATTGCAAATGGTAAAGAATGTGATTAAAGGCTCTTTTCCTATGTCAAAAGTTTTAGTTTTCGAGGGTAATAGCTACGTATGTTGAAAAAATGAAGATATTAGACTATTTTATGATTGCAAATGGTAAAGAATGTGATTAAAGGCTCTTTTCCTATGTCAAAAGTTTTAGTTTTCGAGGGTAATAGCTACGTATGTTGAAAAAATGAAGATATTAGACTATTTTATAATTGCAAATGGTAAGAATGTGATTAAAGGCTCTTTTCCTATGTCAAAAGTTTTAGTTTTCGAGGGTAATAGCTACGTATGTTGAAAAATGAAGATATTAGACTATTTTATAATTGCAAATGGTAAAGAATGTGATTAAAGGCTCTTTTCCTATTTCAAAAGTTTTAGTTTTCGAGGGTAATAGCTACGTATGTTGAAAAATGAAGATATTAGACTATTTTATGATTGCACATGGTAAAGAATGTGATTAAAGGCTCTTTTCCTATGTCAAAAGTTTTAGTTTTCGAGGGTAATAGCTACGTATGTTGAAAAAATGAAGATATTAGACTATTTTATGATTGCAAATGGTAAAGAATGTGATTAAAGGCTCTTTTCCTATGTCAAAAGTTTTAGTTTTCGAGGGTAATAGCTACGTATGTTGAAAAAATGAAGATATTAGACTATTTTATAATTGCAAATGGTAACGAATGTGATTAAAGGCTCTTTTCCTATGTCAAAAGTTTTAGTTTTCGAGGGTAATAGCTACGTATGTTGAAAAAATGAAGATATTAGACTATTTTATGATTGCAAATGGTAAAGAATGTGATTAAAGGCTCTTTTCCTATGTCAAAAGTTTTAGTTTTCGAGGGTAATAGCTACGTATGTTGAAAAAATGAAGATATTAGACTATTTTATAATTGCAAATGGTAACGAATGTGATTAAAGGCTCTTTTCCTATGTCAAAAGTTTTAGTTTTCGAGGGTAATAGCTATGTATGTTGAAAAAATGAAGATATTAGACTATTTTATAATTGCAAATGGTAAAGAATGTGATTAAAGGCTCTTTTCCTATTTCAAAAGTTTTAGTTTTCGAGGGTAATAGCTACGTATGTTGGAAAAATGAAGATATTAGACTATTTTATGATTGCAAATGGTAAAGAATGTGATTAAAGGCTCTTTTCCTATGTCAAAAGTTTTAGTTTTCGAGGGTAATAGCTACGTATGTTGAAAAATGAAGATATTAGACTATTTTATGATTGCAAATGGTAAAGAATGTGATTAAAGGCTCTTTTCCTATGTCAAAAGTTTTAGTTTTCGAGGGTAATAGCTACGTATGTTGAAAAAATGAAGATATTAGACTATTTTATGATTGCAAATGGTAAAGAATGTGATTAAAGGCTCTTTTCCTATTTCAAAAGTTTTAGTTTTTCGAGGGTAATAGCTACGTATGTTGAAAAAATGAAGATATTAGACTATTTTATGATTGCATGGTAAAGAATGTGATTAAAGGCTCTTTTCCTATGTCAAAAGTTTTAGTTTTCGAGGGTAATAGCTACGTATGTTGAAAAAATGAAGATATTAGACTATTTTATGATTGCAAATGGTAAAGAATGTGATTAAAGGCTCTTTTCCTATGTCAAAAGTTTTAGTTTTCGAGGGTAATAGCTACGTATGTTGGAAAAATGAAGATATTAGACTATTTTATGATTGCACATGGTAAAGAATGTGATTAAAGGCTCTTTTCCTATTTCAAAAGTTTTAGTTTTCGAGGGTAATAGCTGTATGTTGAAAAAATGAAGATATTAGACTATTTTATAATTGCAAATGGTAACGAATGTGATTAAAGGCTCTTTTCCTATGTCAAAAGTTTTAGTTTTCGAGGGTAATAGCTACGTATGTTGGAAAAATGAAGATATTGGACTATTTTATGATTGCAAATGGTAAAGAATGTGATTAAAGGCTCTTTTCCTATTTCAAAAGTTTTCGTTTTCGAGGGTAATAGCTACGTATGTTGGAAAAATGAAGATATTAGACTATTTTATGATTGCAAATGGTAAAGAATGTGATTAAAGGCTCTTTTCCTATGTCAAAAGTTTTAGTTTTCGAGGGTAATAGCTACGTATGTTGAAAAAATGAAGATATTAGACTATTTTATAATTGCAAATGGTAACGAATGTGATTAAAGGCTCTTTTCCTATGTCAAAAGTTTTAGTTTTCGAGGGTAATAGCTACGTATGTTGGAAAAATGAAGATATTAGACTATTTTATGATTGCAAATGGTAAAGAATGTGATTAAAGGCTCTTTTCCTATGTCAAAAGTTTTAGTTTTCGAGGGTAATAGCTACGTATGTTGGAAAAATGAAGATATTAGACTATTTTATGATTGCAAATGGTAAAGAATGTGATTAAAGGCTCTTTTCCTATGTCAAAAGTTTTAGTTTTCGAGGGTAATAGCTACGTATGTTGAAAAAATGAAGATATTAGACTATTTTATGATTGCAAATGGTAAAGAATGTGATTAAAGGCTCTTTTCCTATGTCAAAAGTTTTAGTTTTCGAGGGTAATAGCTACGTATGTTGAAAAAATGAAGATATTAGACTATTTTATAATTGCAAATGGTAAGAATGTGATTAAAGGCTCTTTTCCTATGTCAAAAGTTTTAGTTTTCGAGGGTAATAGCTACGTATGTTGAAAAAATGAAGATATTAGACTATTTTATGATTGCAAATGGTAAAGAATGTGATTAAAGGCTCTTTTCCTATGTCAAAAGTTTTAGTTTTCGAGGGTAATAGCTACGTATGTTGAAAAATGAAGATATTAGACTATTTTATAATTGCAAATGGTAACGAATGTGATTAAAGGCTCTTTTCCTATGTCAAAAGTTTTAGTTTTCGAGGGTAATAGCTACGTATGTTGGAAAAATGAAGATATTAGACTATTTTATGATTGCAAATGGTAAAGAATGTGATTAAAGGCTCTTTTCCTATGTCAAAAGTTTTAGTTTTCGAGGGTAATAGCTACGTATGTTGAAAAAATGAAGATATTAGACTATTTTATGATTGCAAATGGTAAAGAATGTGATTAAAGGCTCTTTTCCTATGTCAAAAGTTTTAGTTTTCGAGGGTAATAGCTACGTATGTTGAAAAAATGAAGATATTAGACTATTTTATGATTGCACATGGTAAAGAATGTGATTAAAGGCTCTTTTCCTATTTCAAAAGTTTTGTTTTCGAGGGTAATAGCTATGCGTATGTTGGAAAAATGAAGATATTAGACTATTTTATAATTGCAAATGGTAAAGAATGTGATTAAAGGCTCTTTTCCTATGTCAAAAGTTTTAGTTTTCGAGGGTAATAGCTACGTATGTTGAAAAAATGAAGATATTAGACTATTTTATGATTGCAAATGGTAAAGAATGTGATTAAAGGCTCTTTTCCTATGTCAAAAGTTTTAGTTTTCGAGGGTAATAGCTACGTATGTTGAAAAAATGAAGATATTAGACTATTTTATAATTGCAAATGGTAACGAATGTGATTAAAGGCTCTTTTCCTATGTCAAAAGTTTTAGTTTTCGAGGGTAATAGCTACGTATGTTGAAAAAATGAAGATATTAGACTATTTTATGATTGCAAATGGTAAAGAATGTGATTAAAGGCTCTTTTCCTATGTCAAAAGTTTTAGTTTTCGAGGGTAATAGCTACGTATGTTGAAAAAATGAAGATATTAGACTATTTTATGATTGCAAATGGTAAAGAATGTGATTAAAGGCTCTTTTCCTATTTCAAAAGTTTTAGTTTTCGAGGGTAATAGCTACGTATGTTGAAAAAAATGAAGATATTAGACTATTTTATAATTGCACATGGTAAAGAATGTGATTAAAGGCTCTTTTCCTATTTCAAAAGTTTTAGTTTTCGAGGGTAATAGCTATGTATGTTGAAAAAATGAAGATATTAGACTATTTTATGATTGCAAATGGTAAAGAATGTGATTAAAGGCTCTTTTCCTATGTCAAAAGTTTTAGTTTTCGAGGGTAATAGCTACGTATGTTGAAAAAATGAAGATATTAGACTATTTTATGATTGCAAATGGTAAAGAATGTGATTAAAGGCTCTTTTCCTATGTCAAAAGTTTTAGTTTTCGAGGGTAATAGCTACGTATGTTGAAAAAATGAAGATATTAGACTATTTTATAATTGCAAATGGTAACGAATGTGATTAAAGGCTCTTTTCCTATGTCAAAAGTTTTAGTTTTCGAGGGTAATAGCTACGTATGTTGAAAAAATGAAGATATTAGACTATTTTATGATTGCAAATGGTAAAGAATGTGATTAAAGGCTCTTTACTATGTCAAAAGTTTTAGTTTTCGAGGGTCATAGCTACGTATGTTGGAAAAATGAAGATATTGGTCTATTTTATGATTGCAAATGGTAAAGAATGTGATTAAAGCTCTTTTCCTATTTCAAAGTTTTCGTTTTCGAGGGTAATAGCTACGTATGTTGAAAAAATGAAGATATTAGACTATTTTATGATTGCAAATGGTAAAGAATGTGATTAAAGGCTCTTTTTCCTATGTCAAAAGTTTTAGTTTTCGAGGGTAATAGCTATGTATGTTGAAAAAATGAAGATATTAGACCTATTTATAATTGCAAATGGTAAGGAATGTGATTAAAGGCTCTTTTCCTATGTCAAAAGTTTTAGTTTTCGAGGGGTAATAGCTACGTATGTTGAAAAAATGAAGATATTAGACTATTTTATAATTGCACATGGTAAAGAATGTGATTAAAGGCTCTTTTCCTATTTCAAAAGTTTTAGTTTTCGAGGGTATAGCTATGTATGTTGAAAAAATGAAGATATTAGACTATTTTATAATTGCAAATGGTAACGAATGTGATTAAAGGCTCTTTTCCTATGTCAAAAGTTTGTTTTCGAGGGTAATAGCTACGTATGTTGAAAAAATGAAGATATTAGACTATTTTATAATTGCAAATGGTAACGAATGTGATTAAAGGCTCTTTTCCTATGTCAAAAGTTTTAGTTTTCGAGGGTAATAGCTACGTATGTTGAAAAAATGAAGATATTAGACTATTTTATGATTGCAAATGGTAAAGAATGTGATTAAAGGCTCTTTTCCTATGTCAAAAGTTTTAGTTTTCGAGGGTAATAGCAACGTATGTTGAAAAAATGAAGATATTAGACTATTTTATAATTGCACATGGTAAAGAATGTGATTAAAGGCTCTTTTCCTATTTCAAAGTTTTAGTTTTCGAGGGTAATAGCTATGTATGTTGAAAAAATGAAGATATTAGACTATTTTATAATTGCAAATGGTAACGAATGTGATTAAAGGCTCTTTTCCTATGTCAAAAGTTTTAGTTTTCGAGGGTAATAGCTACGTATGTTGAAAAAAATGAAGATATTAGACTATTTTATGATTGCAAATGGTAAAGAATGTGATTAAAGGCTCTTTTCCTATGTCAAATGTTTTAGTTTTCGAGGGTAATAGCTACGTATGTTGAAAAAATGAAGATATTAGACTATTTTATAATTGCAAATGGTAACGAATGTGATTAAAGGCTCTTTTCCTATGTCAAAAGTTTTAGTTTTCGAGGGTAATAGCTATGTATGTTGAAAAAATGAAGATATTAGACTATTTATAATTGCAAATGGTAAGGAATGTGATTAAAGGCTCTTTTCCTATGTCAAAAGTTTTAGTTTTCGAGGGTAATAGCTACGTATGTTGAAAAAATGAAGATATTAGACTATTTTATAATTGCACATGGTAAAGAATGTGATTAAAGCTCTTTTCCTATTTCAAAAGTTTTAGTTTTCGAGGGTAATAGCTATGTATGTTGAAAAAATGAAGATATTAGACTATTTTATAATTGCAAATGGTAACGAATGTGATTAAAGGCTCTTTTCCTATGTCAAAAGTTTTAGTTTTCGAGGGTAATAGCTACGTATGTTGAAAAAATGAAGATATTAGACTATTTTATAATTGCAAATGGTAACGAATGTGATTAAAGGCTCTTTTCCTATGTCAAAAGTTTTAGTTTTCGAGGGTAATAGCTACGTATGTTGAAAAAATGAAGATATTAGACTATTTTATGATTGCAAATGGTAAAGAATGTGATTAAAGGCTCTTTTCCTATGTCAAAAGTTTTAGTTTTCGAGGGTAATAGCAACGTATGTTGAAAAAATGAAGATATTAGACTATTTTATAATTGCACATGGTAAAGAATGTGATTAAAGGCTCTTTTCCTATTTCAAAAGTTTTAGTTTTCGAGGGTAATAGCTATGTATGTTGAAAAAATGAAGATATTAGACTATTTTATAATTGCAAATGGTAACGAATGTGATTAAGGCTCTTTTCCTATGTCAAAAGTTTTAGTTTTCGAGGGTAATAGCTACGTATGTTGAAAAAAATGAAGATATTAGACTATTTTATGATTGCAAATGGTAAAGAAAT
>NW_027063436.1:0-35514 GCF_032884065.1 Artemia franciscana | reverse complement strand
TCACATTCTTTACCATTTGCAATTATACAATAGTCTAATATCTTCATTTTTTCCACAGACGTAGGTATTACCCCCAAAAACTAAAACTTTTGAAATAGGAAAAGAGCCTTTAATCACATTCTTACCATTTGCAATCATAAAATAGTCTAATATCTTCATTTTTTCCACGGACGTACCTATTATACCCGAAAACTAAAACTTTTGAAATAGGAACTGAGCCTTTAATCATATCCTTTACAATTTGCAATCATAAAATAGTCTAATATCTTCATTTTTTCCACAGACGTAGCTATTACCCCGAAAACTAAAACTTTTGAAATAGGAAAAGAGCCTTTAATCACATTCTTTACCATTTGCAATCATAAAATAGTCTAATATTCTCATTTTTTTTCACAGACATAGCTATTACCCTCGAAAACTAAAACTTTTGAAATAGGGAAAAGAGCCTTTAATCACATTCTTTACCATATGCAATCATAAAATAGTCTAATATCTTCATTTTTTCCACAGACGTAGCTATTACCCTCGAAAACTAATACTTTTGAAATAGGAAAAGAGCCTTTAATCACATCTTTACCATGTGCAATCATAAAATAGTCTATATCTTCATGTTTTCCACAGAAGTAGCTATTACCCCCGAAAACTAAAACTTTTGAAATAGGAAAAGAGCCTTTAATCACATTCTTTACCATTTGCAATCATAAAATAGTCTAATATCTTCATTTTTTCCATAGACATAGCTATTACCCTCGAAAACTAAGACTTTTGAAATAGGAAAAGAGCCTTTAATCACATTCTTTACCATTTGCAATCATAAAATAGTCTAATATCTTCATTTTTTCGACAGACATAGTTATTACCCTCGAAAACTAAAACCTTTGAAATAGGAAAAGAGCCTTTAATCACATTCTTTACCATTTGCAATCATAAAACAGTCTAATATCTTCATTTTTTCCACAGTCATAGCTATTACCCTCGAAAACTAAAACTTTTGAAATAGGAAAAGAGCAATTAATCAAATTCTTTACCATTTGCAATTATACAATAGTCTAATATCTTCATTTTTTCCACAGACGTAGGTATTACCCCCGAAAACTAAAACTTTTGAAATAGGAAAAGAGCCTTTAATCACATTCTTTACCATTTGCAATCATAAAATAGTCTAATATCTTCATTTTTTTTCACGAAAGTACCTATTATACCCGAAAACTAAACTTTTGAAATAGGAAAAGAGCCTTTAATCATATTCTTTACCATTTGCAATCATAAAATAGTCTAATATCTTCATTTTTTCCACAGACGTAGCTATTACCCCCGAAAACTAAACTTTTGAAATAGGAAAAGAGCCTTTAATCACATTCTTTACCATTTGCAATCATAAAATAGTCAAATATCTTCATTTTTTTCACAGACGTAGCTATTACCCCGAAAACTAACACTTTTGAAATAGGAAAAGAGCCTTTAATCACATTCTTTACCATGTGCAATCATAAAATAGTCTAATATCTTCATGTTTTCTGTGGACGTAGCTATTACCCCCTAAAACTAAAACTTTTGAAATAGCAAAAGAGCCTTTAATCACATTCTTTACTATGTGCAATCATAAAATAGTCTAATATCTTCATTTTTTCCACAGACGTAGCTATTACCCTCGAAAACTAATACTTTTGAAATAGGAAAAGAGCCTTTAATCACATTCTTTACCATTTGCAATCATAAAATAGTCTAATTTCCACAGACGTAGCTATTACCCCCGAAAACTAATACTTTTGAAATAGGAAAAAGAGCCTTTAATCACATTCTTTACCATGTGCAATCATAAAATAGTCTAATATCTTCATGTTTTCTGTGGACGTAGCTATTACCCCCGAAAACTAAAACTTTTGAAATACGAAAAGAGCCTTTATCACATTCTTTACCATTTGCAATCATAAAATAGTATAATATCTTCATTTTTTCCACGGACGTAGCTATTACCCCCGAAAACTAAAACTTTTGAAATACGAAAAGAGCCTTTAATCACATTCTTTACCATTTGCAATAATAAAACAGTCTAATATCTTCATTTTTTCCACGGACGTAGCTATTACCCCCGAAAACTAAAACTTTTGAAATAGGAAAAGAGCCTTTAATCACATTCTTTACCATTTGCAATCATAAAATAGTCTAATATCTTCTTTTTTTTTCCACAAACATAGCTATTACCCTCGAAACTAAGACTTTTGAAATAGGAAAAGAGCCTTTAATCACATTCTTACCATTCGCAATCATAAAACAGTCTAATATCTTCATTTTTTCCACGGAAGTAGCTATTACCCCGAAAACTAAAACTTTTGAAATAGGAAAAGAGCCTTAATCACATTCTTTGCCATTTGCAATCATAAAATAGTCTAATATCTTCATTTTTTCCACAGACGTAGCTATTACCCCCGAAAACTA
Organism: Artemia franciscana; assembly: GCF_032884065.1. Classification (NCBI taxonomy): domain Eukaryota; kingdom Metazoa; phylum Arthropoda; class Branchiopoda; order Anostraca; family Artemiidae; genus Artemia; species Artemia franciscana. The sequence goes on along the minus strand of NW_027063436.1, from coordinate 33,075 downwards.
AAACTTTTGAAATAGGAAAAGAGCCTTTAATCACATTCTTTACCATTTGCAATCATAAAATAGTCTAATATCTTCATTTTTTCCACAGACACAGCTATTACCCTCGAAAACTAAAACCTTTTGAAATAGGAAAAGAGCCTTTAATCACATTCTTTACCATTTGCAATCATAAAATAGTCTAATATCTTCATTTTCTCCACGACGTAGCTATTACCCCCGAAAACTAAGACTTTTGAAATAGGAAAAGAGCCTTTAATCACATTCTTTACCATGTGCAATCATAAGATAGTCTAATATCTTCATGTTTTCCACGGACGTAGCTATTACCCCCGAAAACTAAAACTTTTGAAATACGAAAAGAGCCTTTAATCACATTCTTTACCATTTGCAATCATAAAATAGTATAATATCTTCATTTTTTCCACGGACGTAGCTATTACCCCCGAAAACTAAAACTTTTGAAATAGGAAAAGAGCCTTTAATCACATTCTTTGCCATGTGCAATCATAAGATAGTCTAATATCTTCATTTTTTCCACAGACGTAGCTATTACACCCGAAAACTAAAACTTTTGAAATAGGAAAAGAGTCTTTAATCACATTCATTACCATTTGCAATCATAAAATAGTCTAATATCTTCATTTTTTCGACAGACATAGCTATTACCCTCGAAAACTAAAACCTTTGAAATAGGAAAGAGCCTTTAATCACATTCTTTACCATTTGCAATCATAAAACAGTCTAATATCTTCATTTTTTCCACAGGCATAGCTATTACCCCTCGAAAACTAAAACTTTTGAAATAGGAAAAGAGCAATTAATCACATTCTTTACCATTTGCCATTATACAATAGTCTAATATCTTCATTTTTTCCACAGACGTAGGTATTACCCCCGAAAACTAAAACTTTTGAAATAGGAAAAGAGCAATTAATCACATTCTTTACCATTGCAATCATAAAATAGTCTAATATCTTCATTTTTTCCACGGACGTACCTATTATACCCGAAAACTAAAACTTTTGAAATAGGAAAAGAGCCTTTACTCAAATTCTTTACCATTTGCAATCATAAAATAGTCTAATATCTTCATTTTTTCCACAGACGTAGCTATTACCCCCGAAAACTAAAACTTTTGAAATAGGAAAAGAGCCTTTATCACATTCTTTACCATTTGCAATCATAAAATAGTCTAATATTCTCATTTTTTTCACAGACATAGCTATTACCCTCGAAAACTAAAACTTTTGAAATAGAAAAAGACCCTTTAATCACATTCTTTACCATATGCAATCATAAAATAGTCTAATATCTTCATTTTTTCCACAGACGTAGCTATTACCCTCGAAAACTAATACTTTTGAAATAAGAAAAGAGCCTTTAATCACATTCTTTACCATGTGCAATCATAAAATAGTCTAATATCTTCATGTTTTCCACAGACGTAGCTATTACACCCGAAAACTAAAACTTTTGAAATAGGAAAAGAGCCTTTAATCACATTCTTTACCATTTGCAATCATAAAATATTCTAATATCTTCATTTTTTCCACAGACATAGCTATTACCCTCGAAAACTAAGACTTTTGAAATAGGAAAAGAGCCTTTAATCACATTCTTTACCATTTGCAATAATAAAATAGTCTAATATCTTCATTTTTCGACAGACATAGCTATTACCCTCGAAAACTAAAACCTTTGAAATAGGAAAAGAGCCTTTAATCACATTCTTACAATTTGCAATCATAAAACAGTCTAATATCTTCATTTTTTCCACAGGCATAGCTATTACCCTCGAAAACTAAAACTTTTGAAATAGGAAAAGAGCAATTAATCACATTCTTTACCATTTGCAATTATACAATAGTCTAATATCTTCATTTTTTCCACAGACGTAGGTATTACCCCCGAAAACTAAAACTTTTGAAATAGGAAAAGAGCCTTTAATCACATTCTTTACCATTTGCAATCATAAAATAGTCTAATATCTTCATTTTTTCCACGGACGTACCTATTATACCCGAAAACTAAAACTTTTGAAATAGGAAAAGAGCCTTTAATCATATTCTTTACCATTTGCAATCATAAATAGTCTAATATCTTCATTTTTTCCACAGACGTAGCTATTACCCCCGAAAACTAAAACTTTTGAAATAGGAAAAGAGCCTTTAATCACATTCTTTACCATTTGCAATCATAAAATAGTCAAATATCTTCATTTTTTTCACAGACGTAGCTATTACCCCGAAAACTAAAACTTTTGAAATAGGAAAAGAGCCTTTAATCACATTCTTTACCATTTGCAATCATAAAATAGTCTAATTTCCACAGACGTAACTATTACCCCGAAAACTAATACTTTTGAAATAGGAAAAGAGCCTTTAATCACATTCTTTACCATGTGCAATCATAAAATAGTCTAATATCTTCATGTTTTCTGTGGACGTAGCTATTACCCCCTAAAACTAAAACTTTGAAATAGCAAAAGAGCCTTTAATCACATTCTTTACTATGTGCAATCATAAAATAGTCTAATATCTTCATTTTTTCCACAGACGTAGCTATTACCCTCGAAAACTAATACTTTTGAAATAGGAAAAGAGCCTTTAATCACACTCTTTACCATGTGCAATCATAAGATAGTCTAATATCTTCATGTTTTCCACGGACGTAGCTATTACCCCCGAAAACTAAAACTTTTGAAATACGAAAAGAGCCTTTAATCACATTCTTTACCATTTGCAATCATAAAATAGTATAATATCTTCATTTTTTCCACGGACGTAGCTATTACCCCCGAAAACTAAAACTTTTGAAATAGGAAAAGAGCCTTTAATCACATTCTTTGCCATGTGCAATCATAAGATAGTCTAATATCTTCATGTTTTCCACGGACGTAGCTATTACCCCCGAAAACTAAAACTTTTGAAATACGAAAAGAGCCTTTAATCACATTCTTTACCATTTGCAATCATAAAATAGTATAATATCTTCATTTTTTCCACGGACGTAGCTATTACCCCCGAAAACTAAAACTTTTGAAATAGGAAAAGAGCCTTTAATCACATTCTTTGCCATTTGCAATGATAAAATAGTCTAATATCTTCATTTTTTCCACAGACGTAGCTATTTCCCCCGAAAACTAAAACTTTTGAAATAGGAAAAGAGCCTTTAATCACATTCTTTACCATTTGCAATCATAAAATAGTCTAGTATCTTAATTTTTTCCACAGACGTAGCTATTACCCCCGAAAACTAAAACTTTTGAAATAGGAAAAGAGCCTATAATCACAATCTTTACCATTTGCAATTATAAAATAGTCTAATATCTTCATTTTTTCCACGGACGTAGCTATTACCCCCGAAAACTAAAACTTTTGAAATAGGAAAAGAGCCTTTAATCACATTCTTTGCCATTTGCAATGATAAAATAGTCTAATATCTTCATTTTTTCCACAGACGTAGCTATTTCCCCCGAAAACTAAAACTTTTGAAATAGGAAAAGAGCCTTTAATCACATTCTTTAATATTTGCAATCATAAAATAGTCTAATATCTTAATTTTTTCCACAGACGTAGCTATTACCCCCGAAAACTAAAACTTTTGAAATAGGAAAAGAGCCTATAATCACAATCTTTACCATTTGCAATTATAAAATAGGCTAATATCTTCATTTTTTCCACGGACGTAGCTATTACCCCCGAAAACTAAAACTTTTGAAATAGGAAAAGAGCCTTTAATCACATTCTTTTCCATTTGCAATCATAAAATAGTCTAATATCTTCATTTTTTTCACAGACGTAGCTATTATCCTCAAAAACTAAAACTTTTGAAATAGGAAAAGAGCATTTAATCACATTCTTTACCATTTGCAATCATAAAATAGTCTAATATCTTAATTTTTTTCACAGACATAGCTATTACCCTTGAAAACTAAAACTTCTGAAATAGGAAAAGAGCCTTTAATCACATTCTTTACCATTTGCAATTATAAAATAGTCTAATATCTTCATTTTTTCCACAGACGTAGCTATTACCCCCGAAAACTAAACCTTTTGAAATAGGAAAAGAGCCTTTAATCACATTCTTTACCATTTGCAATCATAAAATAGTCTAATATTCTCATTTTTTTCACAGACATAGCTATTACCCTCGAAAACTAAAACTTTTGAAATAGGAAAAGAGCCTTTAATCACATTCTTTACCATGTGCAATCATAAAATAATCTAATATCTTCATTTTTTCTACAGACGTAGCTATTACCCCCGAAAACTAAGACTTTTGAAATAGGAAAAGAGCCTGTAATCACATTCTTTACCATGTGCAATCATAAAATAGTCTAATATCTTCATGTTTTCCACAGACGTAGCTATTACACCCGAAAACTAAAACTTTTGAAATAGGAAAAGAGCCTTTATTCACATTCTTTACCATTTGCAATCATAAAATAGTCTAATATCTTCCTTTTTTCCACAAACATAGCTATTACCCTCGAAAACTAAGACTTTTGAAATAGGAAAAGAGCCTTTAATCACATTCTTTACCATTTGCAATCATAAAATAGTCTAATATCTTCATTTTTTCCACGGACGTACCTATTATACCCGAAAACTAAAACTTTTGAAATAGGAAAAGAGCCTTTACTCATATTCTTTACCATTTGCAATCATAAAATAGTATAATATCTTCATTTTTTCCACAGACGTAGCTATTACCCCCGAAAACTAAAACTTTTGAAATAGGAAAAGAGCCTTTAATCACATTCTTTACCATTTGCAATCATAAAATAGTCAAATATCTTCATTTTTTTCACAGACGTAGCTATTACCCCGAAAACTAAAACTTTTGAAATAGGAAAAGAGCCTTTAATCACATTCTTTACCATTTGCAATCATAAAATAGTCTAATTTCCACAGACGTAGCTATTACCCCCGAAAACTAATACTTTTGAAATAGGAAAAGAGCCTTTAATCACATTCTTTACCATGTGCAATCATAAAATAGTCTAATATCTTCATGTTTTAGTGGACGTAGCTATTACCCCCTAAAACTAAAACTTTTGAAATAGCAAAAGAGCCTTTAATCACATTCTTTACTATTTGCAATCATAAAATAGTCTAATATCTTCATTTTTTCCACAGACGTAGCTATTACCCTCGAAAACTAATACTTTTGAAATAGGAAAAGAGCCTTTAATCACATTCTTTACCATGTGCAATCATAAGATAGTCTAATATCTTCATGTTTTCCACGGACGTAGCTATTACCCCCGAAAACTAAAACTTTTGAAATACGAAAAGAGCCTTTAATCACATTCTTTACAATTTGCAATCATAAAATAGTATAATATCTTCATTTTTTCCACGGACGTAGCTATTATCCCCGAAAACTAAAACTTTTGAAATAGGAAAAGAGCCTTTAATCACATTCTTTGCCATGTGCAATCATAAGATAGTCTAATATCTTCATGTTTTCCACGGACGTAGCTATTACCCCTGAAAACTAAAACTTTTGAAATACGAAAAGAGCCTTTAATCACATTCTTTACCATTTGCAATCATAAAATAGTATAATATCTTTATTTTTTCCACGGACGTAGCTATTACCCCCAAAAACTAAAACTTTTGAAATAGGAAAAGAGCCTTTAATCACATTCTTTGCCATTTGCAATGATAAAATAGTCTAATATCTTCATTTTTTCCACAGACGTAGCTATTTCCCCCGAAAACTAAAACTTTAGAAATAGGAAAAGAGCCTTTAATCACATTCTTTACCATTTGCAATCATAAAATAGTCTAGTATCTTAATTTTTTCCACAGACGTAGCTATTACCCCCGAAAACTAAAACTTTTGAAATAGGAAAGGTAAAGGTAAAGGATACGGCATTAGACTTTACAGTCCCTACCGGCGTTGCTGATCTCCGTTTCTTGGCCCTTCAGCCAGGAAGTGCAATGTGGGGTTGGGGGCCAGCCATCCTGTGCTTTCGCACACCCTTCCTGTTTACCTTCCCCAGATTTCTCCAGGTAACCATTTAGAGCTGGGTCGACTCTGGCTAAGCTTACAGAGTCACGCCACTGACCCCCGTCCCAACTGAAGAATTGGGTACACTGGGATTCGAACCCGCGTCCTCTCAGACAAAGGATCCCGAATCCAGCGCACCAACCAACTCGGCCAGGACGGCCGAGGAAAATAGGAAAAGAGCCTATAATGACAATCTTTACCATTTGCAATTATAAAATAGTCTAATATCTTCAATTTTTCCCACGGACGTAGCTATTACCCCCGAAAACTAAAACTTTTGAAATAGGAAAAGAGCCTTTAATCACATTCTTTACCATTTGCAATCATAAAATAGTCTAATATTCTCATTTTTTTCACAGACATAGCTATTACCCTCGAAAACTAAAACTTTTGAAATAGGAAAAGAGCCTTTAATCACATTCTTAACCATATGCAATCATAAAATAGTCTAATATCTTCATTTTTTCCACAGACGTAGCTATTACCCTCGAAAACTAATACTTTTGAAATAGGAAAAGAGCCTTTAATCACATTCTTTACCATGTGCAATCATAAAATAGTCTAATATCTTCATGTTTTCCACAGACGTAGCTATTACACCCGAAAACTAAAACTTTTGAAATAGGAAAAGAGCCTTTATTCACATTCTTTACCATTTGCAATCATAAAATAGTCTAATATCTTCATTTTTTCCACAGACATAGCTATTACCCTCGAAAACTAAGACTTTTGAAATAGGAAAAGAGCCTTTAATCACATTCTTTACCATTTGCAATCATAAAATAGTCTAATATCTTCATTTTTTCCACGGACGTACCTATTATACCCGAAAACTAAAACTTTTGAAATAGGAAAAGAGCCTTTAATCATATTCTTTACCATTTGCAATCATAAAATAGTATAATATCTTCATTTTTTCCACAGACGTAGCTATTACCCCCGAAAACTAAAACTTTTGAAATAGGAAAAGAGCCTTTAATCACATTCTTTACCATTTGCAATCATAAAATAGTCAAATATCTTCATTTTTTTCACAGACGTAGCTATTACCCCGAAAACTAAAACTTTTGAAATAGGAAAAGAGCCTTTAATCACATTCTTTACCATGTGCAATCATAAAATAGTCTAATATCTTCATGTTTTAGTGGACGTAGCTATTACCCCCTAAAACTAAAACTTTTGAAATAGCAAAAGAGCCTTTAATCACATTCTTTACTATTTGCAATCATAAAATAGTCTAATATCTTCATTTTTTCCACAGACGTAGCTATTACCCTCGAAAACTAATACTTTTGAAATAGGAAAAGAGCCTTTAATCACATTCTTTACCATGTGCAATCATAAGATAGTCTAATATCTTCATGTTTTCCACGGACGTAGCTATTACCCCCGAAAACTAAAACTTTTGAAATACGAAAAGAGCCTTTAATCACATTCTTTACAATTTGCAATCATAAAATAGTATAATATCTTCATTTTTTCCACGGACGTAGCTATTACCCCCAAAAACTAAAACTTTTGAAATAGGAAAAGAGCCTTTAATCACATTCTTTGCCATGTGCAATCATAAGATAGTCTAATATCTTCATGTTTTCCACGGACGTAGCTATTACCCCTGAAAACTAAAACTTTTGAAATACGAAAAGAGCCTTTAATCACATTCTTTACCATTTGCAATAATAAAATAGTATAATATCTTTATTTTTTCCACGGACGTAGCTATTACCCCCAAAAACTAAAACTTTTGAAATAGGAAAAGAGCCTTTAATCACATTCTTTGCCATTTGCAATGATAAAATAGTCTAATATCTTCATTTTTTCCACAGACGTAGCTATTTCCCCCGAAAACTAAAACTTTAGAAATAGGAAAAGAGCCTTTAATCACATTCTTTACCATTTGCAATCATAAAATAGTCTAGTATCTTAATTTTTTCCACAGACGTAGCTATTACCCCCGAAAACTAAAACTTTTGAAATAGGAAAGGTAAAGGTAAAGGATATGGCATTATGCTTTACAGTCCCTACCGGCGTTGCTGATCTCCGTTTCTTGGCCCTTCAGCCAGGAAGTGCAATGGGGGGTTGGGGGCCAGCCATCCTGTGCTTTCGCACACCCTTCCTGTTTACCTTCCCCAGATTTCTCCAGGTAACCATTTAGAGCTGGGTCGACTCTGGCTAAGCTTACAGAGTCACGCCACTGACCCCCGTCCCAACTGAAGAATTGGGTACACTGGGATTCGAACCCGCGTCCTCTCAGACAAAGGATCCCGAATCCAGCGCACCAACCAACTCGGCCAGGACGGCCGAGGAAAATAGGAAAAGAGCCTATAATCACAATCTTTACCATTTGCAATTATAAAATAGTCTAATATCTTCATTTTTTCCACGGACGTAGCTATTACCCCCGAAAACTAAAACTTTTGAAATAGGAAAAGAGCCTTTAATCACATTCTTTTCCATTTGCAATCATAAAATAGTCTAATATCTTCATTTTTTCCACAGACGTAGCTATTATCCTCAAAAACTAAAACTTTTGAAATAGGAAAAGAGCCTTTAATCACATTCTTTACCATTTGCAATCAGAAAATAGTCTAATATCTTCATTTTTTTCACAGACTTCTGAAATAGGAAAAGAGCCTTTAATCACATTCTTTACCAATTGCAATCATACAATAGTCTAATATCTTCATTTTTTCCACAGACGTAGCTATTACCCCCGAAAACTAAAACTTTTGAAATAAGAAAAGAGCCTTTAATCACATTCTTTACCATTTGCAATCATAAAATAGTCTAATATCTTCATTTTTTCCACAGACATAACTATTACCCCCGAAAACTAAAACTTTTGAAATAGGAAAAGAGCCTTTAATCACATTCTTTACCATTTGCAATCATAAAATAGTCTAATATCTTCATTTTTTCCACGGACGTACCTATTATACCCGAAAACTAAAACTTTTGAAATAGGAAAAGAGCCTTTAATCATATTCTTTACCATTTGCAATCATAAAATAGTCTAATATCTTCATTTTTTCCACAGACGTAGCTATTACCCCCGAAAACTAAAACTTTTGAAATAGGAAAAGAGCCTTTAATCACATTCTTTACCATTTGCAATCATAAAATAGTCTAATATTCTCATTTTTTTCACAGACATAGCTAATACCCTCGAAAAATAAAACTTTTGAAATAGGAAAAGAGCCTTTAATCACATTCTTTACCATATGCAAACATAAAATAGTCTAATATCTTCATTTTTTCCACAGACGTAGCTGTTACCCTCGAAAACTAATACTTTTGAAATAGGAATAGAGTCTTTAATCACATTCTTTACCATGTGCAATCATAAAATAGTCTAATATCTTCATGTTTTCCACAGACGTAGCTATTACACCCGAAAACTAAAACTTTTGAAATAGGAAAAGAGCCTTTAATCACATTCTTTACCATTTGCAATCATAAAATAGTCTAATATCTTCATTTTTTCCACAGACATAGCTGTTACCCTCGAAAACTAAGACTTTTGAAATAGGAAAAGAGCCTTTAATCACATTCTTTACCATTTGCAATCATAAAATAGTCTAATATCTTCATTTTTTCGACAGACATAGCTATTACCCTCGAAAACTAAAACCTTTGAAATAGGAAAAGAGCCTTTAATCACATTCTTTACCATTTGCAATCATAAAACAGTCTAATATCTTCATTTTTTCCACAGGCATAGCTATTATCCTCGAAAACTAAAACTTTTGAAATAGGAAAAGAGCAATTAATCACATTCTTTACCATTTGCAATTATACAATAGTCTAATATCTTCATTTTTTCCACAGACGTAGGTATTACCCCCGAAAACTAAAACTTTTGAAATAGGAAAAGAGCCTTTAATCACATTCTTTACCATTTGCAATCATAAAATAGTCTAATATCTTCATTTTTTCCACAGACGTAGCTATTACTCCCGAAAACTAAAACTTTTGAAATAGGAAAAGAGCCTTTAATCACATTCTTTACCATTTGCAATCATAAAATAGTCAAATATCTTCATTTTTTTCACAGACGTAGCTATTACCCCGAAAACTAAAACTTTTTATATAGGAAAAGAGCCTTTAATCACATTCTTTACCATTTGCAATCATAAAATAGTCTAATTTCCACAGACGTAGCTATTACCCCCGAAAACTAATACTTTTGAAATAGAAAAAGAGCCTTTAATCACATTCTTTACCATTTGCAATCATAAAATAGTCTAATATCTTCATGTTTTCTGTGGACGTAGCTATTACCCCCTAAAACTAAAACTTTTGAAATAGCAAAAGAGCCTTTAATCACATTCTTTACTATGTGCAATCATAAAATAGTCTAATATCTTCATTTTTTCCACAGACGTAGCTATTACCCTCGAAAACTAATACTTTTGAAATAGGAAAAGAGCCTTTAATCACATTCTTTACCATTTGCAATCATAAAATAGTCTAATATCTTCATTTTTTCCACAGACATAGCTATTACCCTCGAAAACTAAGACTTTTGAAATAGGAAAAGAGCCTTTAATCACATTCTTTGCCATTTGCAATGATAAAATAGTCTAATATCTTCATTTTTTCCACAGACGTAGCTATTTCCCCCGAAAACTAAAACTTTTGAAATAGGAAAAGAGCCTTTAATCACATTCTTTACCATTTGCAATCATAAAATAGTCTAGTATCTTAATTTTTTCCACAGACGTAGCTATTACCCCCGAAAACTAAAACTTTTGAAATAGGAAAAGAGCCTATAATCACAATCTTTACCATTTGCAATTATAAAATAGTCTAATATCTTCATTTTTTCCACGGACGTAGCTATTACCCCCGAAAACTAAAACTTTTGAAATAGGAAAAGAGCCTTTAATCACATTCTTTGCCATTTGCAATGATAAAATAGTCTAATATCTTCATTTTTTCCACAGACGTAGCTATTTCCCCCGAAAACTAAAACTTTTGAAATAGGAAAAGAGCCTTTAATCACATTCTTTAATATTTGCAATCATAAAATAGTCTAGTATCTTAATTTTTTCCACAGACGTAGCTATTACCCCCGAAAACTAAAACTTTTGAAATAGGAAAAGAGCCTATAATCACAATCTTTACCATTTGCAATTATAAAATAGTCTAATATCTTCATTTTTTCCACGGACGTAGCTATTACCCCCGAAAACTAAAACTTTTGAAATAGGAAAAGAGCCTTTAATCACATTCTTTTCCATTTGCAATCATAAAATAGTCTAATATCTTCATTTTTTCCACAGACGTAGCTATTATCCTCAAAAACTAAAACTTTTGAAATAGGAAAAGAGCATTTAATCACATTCTTTACCATTTGCAATCATAAAATAGTCTAATATCTTCATTTTTTTCACAGACATAGCTATTACCCTTGAAAACTAAAACTTCTGAAATAGGAAAAGAGCCTTTAATCATATTCTTTACCATTTGCAATTATACAATAGTCTAATATCTTCATTTTTTCCACAGACGTAGGTATTACCCCCGAAAACTAAAACTTTTGAAATAGGAAAAGAGCCTTTAATCACATTCTTTACCATTTGCAATCGTAAAATAGTCTAATATCTTCATTTTTTCCACGGACGTACCTATTATACCCGAAAACTAAAACTTTTGAAATAGGAAAAGAGCCTTTAATCATATTCTTTACCATTTGCAATCATAAAATAGTCTAATATTTTCATTTTTACCACAGTCGTAGCTATTACCCTCGAAAACTAAAACTTTTGAAATAGGAAAAGAGCCTTTCATCACATTCTTTGCCATTTGCAATCATAAAATAGTCTAATATTCTCATTTTTTTCACAGACATAGCTATTACCCTCGAAAACTAAAACTTTTGAAATAGGAAAAGAGCCTTTAATCACATTCTTTACCATATGCAATCATAAAATAGTCTAATATCTTCATTTTTTCCACAGACGTAGCTATTACCCTCGAAAACTAATACTTTTGAAATAGGAAAAGAGCCTTTAATCACATTCTTTACCATGTGCAATCATAAAATAGTCTAATATCTTCATGTATTCCACAGACGTAGCTATTACACCCGAAAACTAAAACTTTTGAAATAGGAAAAGAGCCTTTATTCACATTCTTTACCATTTGCAATCATAAAATAGTCTAATATCTTCATTTTTTCCACAGACATAGCTATTACCCTCGAAAACTAAGACTTTTGAAATAGGAAAAGAGCCTTTAATCACATTCTTTACCATTTGCAATCATAAAATAGTCTAATATCTTCATTTTTTCCACGGACGTACCTATTATACCCGAAAACTAAAACTTTTGAAATAGGAAAAGAGCCTTTAATCATATTCTTTACCATTTGCAATCATAAAATAGTATAATATCTTCATTTTTTCCACAGACGTAGCTATTACCCCCGAAAACTAAAACTTTTGAAATAGGAAAAGAGCCTTTAATCACATTCTTTACCATTTGCAATCATAAAATAGTCAAATATCTTCATTTTTTTCACAGACGTAGCTATTACCCCGAAAACTAAAACTTTTGAAATAGGAAAAGAGCCTTTAATCACATTCTTTACCATTTGCAATCATAAAATAGTCTAATTTCCACAGACGTAGCTATTACCCCCGAAAACTAATACTTTTGAAATAGGAAAAGAGCCTTTAATCACATTCTTTACCATGTGCAATCATAAAATAGTCTAATATCTTCATGTTTTCTGTGGACGTAGCTATTACCCCCTAAAACTAAAACTTTTGAAATAGCAAAAGAGCCTTTAATCACATTCTTTACTATTTGCAATCATAAAATAGTCTAATATCTTCATTTTTTCCACAGACGTAGCTATTACCCTCGAAAACTAATACTTTTGAAATAGGAAAAGAGCCTTTAATCACATTCTTTACCATGTGCAATCATAAGATAGTCTAATATCTTCATGTTTTCCACGGACGTAGCTATTACCCCCGAAAACTAAAACTTTTGAAATACGAAAAGAGCCTTTAATCACATTCTTTACAATTTGCAATCATAAAATAGTATAATATCTTCATTTTTTCCACGGACGTAGCTATTACCCCCGAAAACTAAAACTTTTGAAATAGGAAAAGAGCCTTTAATCACATTCTTTGCCATGTGCAATCATAAGATAGTCTAATATCTTCATGTTTTCCACGGACGTAGCTATTACTCCTGAAAACTAAAACTTTTGAAATACGAAAAGAGCCTTTAATCACATTCTTTACCATTTGCAATCATAAAATAGTATAATATCTTTATTTTTTCCACGGACGTAGCTATTACCCCCAAAAACTAAAACTTTTGAAATAGGAAAAGAGCCTTTAATCACATTCTTTGCCATTTGCAATGATAAAATAGTCTAATATCTTCATTTTTTCCACAGACGTAGCTATTTCCTTCGAAAACTAAAACTTTTGAAATAGGAAAAGAGCCTTTAATCACATTCTTTACCATTTGCAATCATAAAATAGTCTAGTATCTTAATTTTTTCCACAGACGTAGCTATTACCCCCGAAAACTAAAACTTTTGAAATAGGAAAGGTAAAGGTAAAGGATACGGCATTAGACTTTACAGTCCCTACCGGCGGTGCTGATCTCCGTTTCTTGGCCCTTCAGCCAGGAAGTGCAATGGGGGGTTGGGGGCCAGCCAACCTGTGCTTTCGCACACCCTTCCTGTTTACCTTCCCCAGATTTCTCCAGGTAACCATTTAGAGCTGGGTCGACTCTGGCTAAGCTTAGAGAGTCACGCCACTGACCCCCGTCCCAACTGAAGAATTGGGTACACTGGGATTCGAACCCGCGTCCTCTCAGACAAAGGATCCCGAATCCAGCGCACCAACCAACTCGGCCAGGACGGCCGAGGAAAAAAGGAAAAGAGCCTATAATCACAATCTTTACCATTTGCAATTATAAAATAGTCTAATATCTTCATTTTTTCCACGGACGTAGCTATTACCCCCGAAAACTAAAACTTTTGAAATAGGAAAAGAGCCTTTAATCACATTCTTTTCCATTTGCAATCATAAAATAGTCTAATATCTTCATTTTTTCAACAGACGTAGCTATTATCCTCAAAAACTAAAACTTTTGAAATAGGAAAAGAGCCTTTAATCACATTCTTTACCATTTGCAATCATAAAATAGTCTAATATCTTCATTTTTTTCACAGACTTCTGAAATAGGAAAAGAGCCTTTAATCACATTCTTTACCAATTGCAATCATACAATAGTCTAATATCTTCATTTTTTCCACAGACGTAGCTATTACCCCCGAAAACTAAAACTTTTGAAATAAGAAAAGAGCCTTTAATCACATTCTTTACCATTTGCAATCATAAAATAGTCTAATATCTTCATTTTTTCCACAGACATAGCTATTACCCCCGAAAACTAAAACTTTTGAAATAGGAACAGAGCCTTTAATCACATTCTTTACCATTTGCAATCATAAAATAGTCTAATATCTTCATTTTTTCCACGGACGTACCTATTATACCCGAAAACTAAAACTTTTGAAATAGGAAAAGAGCCTTTAATCATATTCTTTACCATTTGCAATCATAAAATAGTCTAATATCTTCATTTTTTCCACAGACGTAGCTATTACCCCCGAAAACTAAAACTTTTGAAATAGGAAAAGAGCCTTTAATCACATTCTTTACCATTTGCAATCATAAAATAGTCTAATATCTTCATTTTTTCCACAGACATAGCTATTACCCTCGAAAACTAAAACTTTTGAAATAGGAAAAGAGCCTTTAATCACATTCTTTACCATATGCAATCATAAAATAGTCTAATATCTTCATTTTTTCCACAGACGTAGCTATTACCCTCGAAAACTAATACTTTTGAAATAGGAAAGAGTCTTTAATCACATTCTTTACCATGTGCAATCATAAAATAGTCTAATATCTTCATGTTTTCTACAGACGTAGCTATTACACCCGAAAACTAAAACTTTTGAAATAGGAAAAGAGCCTTTAATCACATTCTTTACCATTTGCAATCATAAAATAGTCTAATATCTTCATTTTTTCCACAGACATAGCTATTACCCTCGAAAACTAAGACTTTTGAAATAGGAAAAGAGCCTTTAATCACATTCTTTACCATTTGCAATCATAAAATAGTCTAATATCTTCATTTTTTCGACAGACATAGCTATTACCCTCGAAAACTAAAACTTTTGAAATAGGAAAAGAGCCTTTAATCACATTCTTTACCATTTGCAATCATAAAATAGTCTAATATCTTCATTTTTCCACAGCATAGCTATTACCCTCGAAAACTAAAACTTTTGAAATAGGAAAAGAGCCTTTAATCACATTCTTTACCATTTGCAATCATAAAATAGTCTAATATCTTCATTTTTTCCACAGACGTAGCTATTACCCCCGAAAACTAAAACTTTTGAAATAGGAAAAGAGCCTTTAATCACATTCTTTACCATTTGCAATCATAAAATAGTCTAATATC
This sequence comes from Artemia franciscana, assembly GCF_032884065.1. NCBI lineage: Eukaryota > Metazoa > Arthropoda > Branchiopoda > Anostraca > Artemiidae > Artemia > Artemia franciscana. Next base: position 17,538 of record NW_027063436.1, on the reverse strand, counting down.
TTCATTTTTTCCACGGACGTAGCTATTACCCGAAAACTAAAACTTTTGAAATAGGAAAAGAGCCTTTAATCACATTCTTTACCATTTGCAATCATAAAATAGTCTAATATCTTCATTTTTTCCACAGACGTAGCTATTACCCCCGAAAACTAAAACTTTTGAAATAGGAAAAGAGCCTTTAATCACATTCTTTACCATTTGCAATCATAAAATAGTCTAATATCTTCATTTTTTCACAGACGTAGCTATTACCCCGAAAACTAAAACTTTTGAAATAGGAAAAGAGCCTTTAATCACATTCTTTACCATTTGCAATCATAAAATAGTCTAATTTTTTCCACAGACGTAGCTATTACCCCGAAAACTAAACTTTTGAAATAGGAAAAGAGCCTTTAATCACATTCTTTACCATGTGCAATCATAAAATAGTCTAATATCTTCATTTTTTGGACGTAGCTATTACCCCCGAAAACTAAAACTTTTGAAATAGGAAAAGAGCCTTTAATCACATTCTTTACCATTGCAATCATAAAATAGTCTAATATCTTCATTTTTTCCACAGACGTAGCTATTACCCTCGAAAACTAAACTTTTGAAATAGGAAAAGAGCCTTTAATCACATTCTTTACCATTTGCAATCATAAAATAGTCTAATATCTTCATTTTTTCCACAGACATAGCTATTACCCTCGAAAACTAAAACTTTTGAAATAGGAAAAGAGCCTTTAATCACATTCTTTACCATTTGCAATCATAAAATAGTCTAATATCTTCATTTTTTCCACAGACGTAGCTATTACCCTCGAAAACTAAAACTTTTGAAATAGGAAAAGAGCCTTTAATCACATTCTTTACCATTTGCAATCATAAAATAGTCTAATATCTTCATTTTTTCCACAGCATAGCTATTACCCTCGAAAACTAAAACTTTTGAAATAGGAAAAGAGCCTTTAATCACATTCTTTACCATTTGCAATCATAAAATAGTCTAATATCTTCATTTTTTCCACAGACGTAGCTATTACCCCCGAAAACTAAAACTTTTGAAATAGGAAAAGAGCCTTTAATCACATTCTTTACCATTTGCAATCATAAAATAGTCTAATATCTTCATTTTTTCCACGGACGTAGCTATTACCCCGAAAACTAAAACTTTTGAAATAGGAAAAGAGCCTTTAATCACATTCTTTACCATTTGCAATCATAAAATAGTCTAATTTTTTCCACAGACGTAGCTATTACCCCCGAAAACTAAAACTTTTGAAATAGGAAAAGAGCCTTTAATCACATTCTTTACCATGTGCAATCATAAAATAGTCTAATATCTTCATTTTTTGGACGTAGCTATTACCCCCGAAAACTAAAACTTTTGAAATAGGAAAAGAGCCTTTAATCACATTCTTTACCATTTGCAATCATAAAATAGTCTAATATCTTCATTTTTTCCACAGACGTAGCTATTACCCTCGAAAACTAAAACTTTTGAAATAGGAAAAGAGCCTTTAATCACATTCTTTACCATTTGCAATCATAAAATAGTCTAATATCTTCATTTTTTCCACAGACTTAGCTATTACCCCCCAAAAATAAAACTTTTGAAATAGGAAAAGAGCCTTTAATCACATTCTTTACCATTTGCAATCATAAAATAGTCTATCTTCATTTTTTCCACAGACGTAGCTATTACCCCGAAAACTAAAACTTTTGAAATAGGAAAAGAGCCTTTAATCACATTCTTTACCATTTGCAATCATAAAATAGTCTAATATCTTCATTTTTTAGACGTAGCTATTACCCCCGAAAACTAAAACTTTTGAAATAGGAAAAGAGCCTTTAATCACATTCTTTACCATTTGCAATCATAAAATAGTCTAATATCTTCATTTTTTCCACAGACGTAGCTATTACCCCCGAAAACTAAAACTTTTGAAATAGGAAAAGAGCCTTTAATCACATTCTTTACCATTTGCAATCATAAAATAGTCTAATATCTTCATTTTTTCCACGGACGTAGCTATTACCCCCGAAAACTAAAACTTTTGAAATAGGAAAAGAGCCTTTAATCACATTCTTTACCATTTGCAATCATAAAATAGTCTAATATCTTCATTTTTTCCACAGACGTAGCTATTACCCCCGAAAACTAAAACTTTTGAAATAGGAAAAGAGCCTTTAATCACATTCTTTACCATTTGCAATCATAAAATAGTCTAATATCTTCATTTTTTCCACAGACGTAGCTATTACCCCCGAAAACTAAAACTTTTGAAATAGGAAAAGAGCCTTTAATCACATTCTTTACCATTTGCAATCATAAAATAGTCTAATATCTTCATTTTTTCCACGGACGTATCTATTACCCCCAAAAACTAAAACTTTTGAAATACGAAAAGAGCCTTTAATCACATTCTTTACCATTTGCAATCATAAAATAGTCTAATATCTTCATTTTTTGGACGTAGCTATTACCCCCGAAAACTAAAACTTTTGAAATAGGAAAAGAGCCTTTAATCACATTCTTTACCATTTGCAATCATAAAATAGTCTAATATCTTCATTTTTTCCACAGACGTAGCTATTACCCTCGAAAACTAAAACTTTTGAAATAGGAAAAGAGCCTTTAATCACATTCTTTACCATTTGCAATCATAAAATAGTCTAATATCTTCATTTTTTCCACAGACGTAGCTATTACCCTCGAAAACTAAAACTTTTGAAATAGGAAAAGAGCCTTTAATCACATTCTTTACCATTTGCAATCATAAAATAGTCTAATATCTTCATTTTTTCCACAGACGTAGCTATTACCCCCGAAAACTAAAACTTTTGAAATAGGAAAAGAGCCTTTAATCACATTCTTTACCATTTGCAATCATAAAATAGTCTAATATCTTCATTTTTTCCACAGACGTAGCTATTACCCCCGAAAACTAAAACTTTTGAAATAGGAAAAGAGCCTTTAATCACATTCTTTACCATTTGCAATCATAAAATAGTCTAATATCTTCATTTTTTCCACAGACGTAGCTATTACCCCCGAAAACTAAAACTTTTGAAATAGGAAAAGAGCCTTTAATCACATTCTTTACCATTTGCAATCATAAAATAGTCTAATATCTTCATTTTTTCCACAGACGTAGCTATTACCCGAAAACTAAAACTTTTGAAATAGGAAAAGAGCCTTTAATCACATTCTTTACCATTTGCAATCATAAAATAGTCTAATATCTTCATTTTTTCCACAGACGTAGCTATTACCCCCGAAAACTAAAACTTTTGAAATAGGAAAAGAGCCTTTAATCACATTCTTTACCATTTGCAATCATAAAATAGTCTAATATCTTCATTTTTTCCACAGACGTAGCTATTACCCCCGAAAACTAAAACTTTTGAAATAGGAAAAGAGCCTTTAATCACATTCTTTACCATTTGCAATCATAAAATAGTCTAATATCTTCATTTTTTCCACAGACGTAGCTATTACCCCGAAAACTAAAACTTTTGAAATAGGAAAAGAGCCTTTAATCACATTCTTTACCATTTGCAATCATAAAATAGTCTAATATCTTCATTTTTTCCACAGACGTAGCTATTACCCCGAAAACTAAAACTTTTGAAATAGGAAAAGAGCCTTTAATCACATTCTTTACCATTTGCAATCATAAAATAGTCTAATATCTTCATTTTTTCCACAGACGTAGCTATTACCCCCGAAAACTAAAACTTTTGAAATAGGAAAAGAGCCTTTAATCACATTCTTTACCATTTGCAATCATAAAATAGTCTAATATCTTCATTTTTTCCACAGACGTAGCTATTACCCGAAAACTAAAACTTTTGAAATAGGAAAAGAGCCTTTAATCACATTCTTTACCATTTGCAATCATAAAATAGTCTAATATCTTCATTTTTTCCACAGACGTAGCTATTACCCCGAAAACTAAAACTTTTGAAATAGGAAAAGAGCCTTTAATCACATTCTTTACCATTTGCAATCATAAAATAGTCTAATATCTTCATTTTTTCCACAGACGTAGCTATTACCCCGAAAACTAAAACTTTTGAAATAGGAAAAGAGCCTTTAATCACATTCTTTACCATTTGCAATCATAAAATAGTCTAATATCTTCATTTTTTCCACGGACGTAGCTATTACCCCCGAAAACTAAAACTTTTGAAATAGGAAAAGAGCCTTTAATCACATTCTTTACCATTTGCAATCATAAAATAGTCTAATATCTTCATTTTTTCCACGGACGTAGCTATTACCCCGAAAACTAAAACTTTTGAAATAGGAAAAGAGCCTTTAATCACATTCTTTACCATTTGCAATCATAAAATAGTCTAATATCTTCATTTTTTCCACGGACGTAGCTATTACCCCCGAAAACTAAAACTTTTGAAATAGGAAAAGAGCCTTTAATCACATTCTTTACCATTTGCAATCATAAAATAGTCTAATATCTTCATTTTTTCCACAGACGTAGCTATTACCCCGAAAACTAAAACTTTTGAAATAGGAAAAGAGCCTTTAATCACATTCTTTACCATTTGCAATCATAAAATAGTCTAATATCTTCATTTTTTCCACAGACGTAGCTATTACCCTCGAAAACTAAAACTTTTGAAATAGGAAAAGAGCCTTTAATCACATTCTTTACCATTTGCAATCATAAAATAGTCTAATATCTTCATTTTTTCCACAGACGTAGCTATTACCCCGAAAACTAAAACTTTTGAAATAGGAAAAGAGCCTTTAATCACATTCTTTACCATTTGCAATCATAAAATAGTCTAATATCTTCATTTTTTCCACAGACGTAGCTATTACCCTCGAAAACTAAAACTTTTGAAATAGGAAAAGAGCCTTTAATCACATTCTTTACCATTTGCAATCATAAAATAGTCTAATATCTTCATTTTTTCCACAGACGTAGCTATTACCCCCGAAAACTAAAACTTTTGAAATAGGAAAAGAGCCTTTAATCACATTCTTTACCATTTGCAATCATAAAATAGTCTAATATCTTCATTTTTTCCACAGACGTAGCTATTACCCCGAAAACTAAAACTTTTGAAATAGGAAAAGAGCCTTTAATCACATTCTTTACCATTTGCAATCATAAAATAGTCTAATATCTTCATTTTTTCCACGGACGTAGCTATTACCCCCGAAAACTAAAACTTTTGAAATAGGAAAAGAGCCTTTAATCACATTCTTTACCATTTGCAATCATAAAATAGTCTAATATCTTCATTTTTTCCACGGACGTAGCTATTACCCCCGAAAACTAAAACTTTTGAAATAGGAAAAGAGCCTTTAATCACATTCTTTACCATTTGCAATCATAAAATAGTCTAATATCTTCATTTTTTCCACAGACGTAGCTATTACCCCCGAAAACTAAAACTTTTGAAATAGGAAAAGAGCCTTTAATCACATTCTTTACCATTTGCAATCATAAAATAGTCTAATATCTTCATTTTTTCCACAGATAGCTATTACCCTCGAAAACTAAAACTTTTGAAATAGGAAAAGAGCCTTTAATCACATTCTTTACCATTTGCAATCATAAAATAGTCTAATATCTTCATTTTTTCCACAGACGTAGCTATTACCCCCGAAAACTAAAACTTTTGAAATAGGAAAAGAGCCTTTAATCACATTCTTTACCATTTGCAATCATAAAATAGTCTAATATCTTCATTTTTTCCACAGACGTAGCTATTACCCTCGAAAACTAAAACTTTTGAAATAGGAAAAGAGCCTTTAATCACATTCTTTACCATTTGCAATCATAAAATAGTCTAATATCTTCATTTTTTCCACAGACGTAGCTATTACCCCCGAAAACTAAAACTTTTGAAATAGGAAAAGAGCCTTTAATCACATTCTTTACCATTTGCAATCATAAAATAGTCTAATATCTTCATTTTTTCCACGGACGTAGCTATTACCCCCGAAAACTAAAACTTTTGAAATAGGAAAAGAGCCTTTAATCACATTCTTTACCATTTGCAATCATAAAATAGTCTAATATCTTCATTTTTTCCACAGACGTAGCTATTACCCCGAAAACTAAAACTTTTGAAATAGGAAAAGAGCCTTTAATCACATTCTTTACCATTTGCAATCATAAAATAGTCTAATATCTTCATTTTTTCCACGGACGTAGCTATTACCCCCGAAAACTAAAACTTTTGAAATAGGAAAAGAGCCTTTAATCACATTCTTTACCATTTGCAATCATAAAATAGTCTAATATCTTCATTTTTTCCACAGACGTAGCTATTACCCTCGAAAACTAAAACTTTTGAAATAGTAAAAGAGCCTTTAATCACATTCTTTACCATTTGCAATCATAAAATAGTCTAATATCTTCATTTTTTCCACGGACGTAGCTATTACCCCCGAAAACTAAAACTTTTGAAATAGGAAAAGAGCCTTTAATCACATTCTTTACCATTTGCAATCATAAAATAGTCTAATATCTTCATTTTTTCCACAGACGTAGCTATTACCCTCGAAAACTAAAACTTTTGAAATAGGAAAAGAGCCTTTAATCACATTCTTTACCATTTGCAATCATAAAATAGTCTAATATCTTCATTTTTTCCACAGACGTAGCTATTACCCTCGAAAACTAAAACTTTTGAAATAGGAAAAGAGCCTTTAATCACATTCTTTACCATTTGCAATCATAAAATAGTCTAATATCTTCATTTTTTCCACAGACGTAGCTATTACCCCGAAAACTAAAACTTTTGAAATAGGAAAAGAGCCTTTAATCACATTCTTTACCATTTGCAATCATAAAATAGTCTAATATCTTCATTTTTTCCACAGACGTAGCTATTACCCGAAAACTAAAACTTTTGAAATAGGAAAAGAGCCTTTAATCACATTCTTTACCATTTGCAATCATAAAATAGTCTAATATCTTCATTTTTTCCACAGACGTAGCTATTACCCCCGAAAACTAAAACTTTTGAAATAGGAAAAGAGCCTTTAATCACATTCTTTACCATTTGCAATCATAAAATAGTCTAATATCTTCATTTTTTCCACAGACGTAGCTATTACCCCCGAAAACTAAAACTTTTGAAATAGGAAAAGAGCCTTTAATCACATTCTTTACCATTTGCAATCATAAAATAGTCTAATATCTTCATTTTTTCCACAGACGTAGCTATTACCCTCGAAAACTAAAACTTTTGAAATAGGAAAAGAGCCTTTAATCACATTCTTTACCATTTGCAATCATAAAATAGTCTAATATCTTCATTTTTTCCACAGACGTAGCTATTACCCCCGAAAACTAAAACTTTTGAAATAGGAAAAGAGCCTTTAATCACATTCTTTACCATTTGCAATCATAAAATAGTCTAATATCTTCATTTTTTCCACAGACGTAGCTATTACCCTCGAAAACTAAAACTTTTGAAATAGGAAAAGAGCCTTTAATCACATTCTTTACCATTTGCAATCATAAAATAGTCTAATATCTTCATTTTTTCCACAGACGTAGCTATTACCCCCGAAAACTAAAACTTTTGAAATAGGAAAAGAGCCTTTAATCACATTCTTTACCATTTGCAATCATAAAATAGTCTAATATCTTCATTTTTTCCACAGACGTAGCTATTACCCCCGAAAACTAAAACTTTTGAAATAGGAAAAGAGCCTTTAATCACATTCTTTACCATTTGCAATCATAAAATAGTCTAATATCTTCATTTTTTCCACAGACGTAGCTATTACCCCGAAAACTAAAACTTTTGAAATAGGAAAAGAGCCTTTAATCACATTCTTTACCATTTGCAATCATAAAATAGTCTAATATCTTCATTTTTTCCACAGACGTAGCTATTACCCCCGAAAACTAAAACTTTTGAAATAGGAAAAGAGCCTTTAATCACATTCTTTACCATTTGCAATCATAAAATAGTCTAATATCTTCATTTTTTCCACAGACGTAGCTATTACCCTCGAAAACTAAAACTTTTGAAATAGGAAAAGAGCCTTTAATCACATTCTTTACCATTTGCAATCATAAAATAGTCTAATATCTTCATTTTTTCCACAGACGTAGCTATTACCCCGAAAACTAAAACTTTTGAAATAGGAAAAGAGCCTTTAATCACATTCTTTACCATTTGCAATCATAAAATAGTCTAATATCTTCATTTTTTCCACAGACGTAGCTATTACCCCGAAAACTAAAACTTTTGAAATAGGAAAAGAGCCTTTAATCACATTCTTTACCATTTGCAATCATAAAATAGTCTAATATCTTCATTTTTTCCACAGACGTAGCTATTACCCCCGAAAACTAAAACTTTTGAAATAGGAAAAGAGCCTTTAATCACATTCTTTACCATTTGCAATCATAAAATAGTCTAATATCTTCATTTTTTCCACAGACGTAGCTATTACCCCCGAAAACTAAAACTTTTGAAATAGGAAAAGAGCCTTTAATCACATTCTTTACCATTTGCAATCATAAAATAGTCTAATATCTTCATTTTTTCCACGGACGTAGCTATTACCCCCGAAAACTAAAACTTTTGAAATAGGAAAAGAGCCTTTAATCACATTCTTTACCATTTGCAATCATAAAATAGTCTAATATCTTCATTTTTTCCACGGACGTAGCTATTACCCCCGAAAACTAAAACTTTTGAAATAGGAAAAGAGCCTTTAATCACATTCTTTACCATTTGCAATCATAAAATAGTCTAATATCTTCATTTTTTCCACGGACGTAGCTATTACCCCCGAAAACTAAAACTTTTGAAATAGGAAAAGAGCCTTTAATCACATTCTTTACCATTTGCAATCATAAAATAGTCTAATATCTTCATTTTTTCCACGGACGTAGCTATTACCCCCGAAAACTAAAACTTTTGAAATAGGAAAAGAGCCTTTAATCACATTCTTTACCATTTGCAATCATAAAATAGTCTAATATCTTCATTTTTTCCACAGACGTAGCTATTACCCCGAAAACTAAAACTTTTGAAATAGGAAAAGAGCCTTTAATCACATTCTTTACCATTTGCAATCATAAAATAGTCTAATTTTTTCCACAGACGTAGCTATTACCCCCGAAAACTAAAACTTTTGAAATAGGAAAAGAGCCTTTAATCACATTCTTTACCATTTGCAATCATAAAATAGTCTAATATCTTCATTTTTTGGACGTAGCTATTACCCCCGAAAACTAAAACTTTTGAAATAGGAAAAGAGCCTTTAATCACATTCTTTACCATGTGCAATCATAAAATAGTCTAATATCTTCATTTTTTCCACAGACGTAGCTATTACCCCTCGAAAACTAAAACTTTTGAAATAGGAAAAGAGCCTTTAATCACATTCTTTACCATTTGCAATCATAAAATAGTCTAATATCTTCATTTTTTCCACGGACGTAGCTATTACCCCCGAAAACTAAAACTTTTGAAATAGGAAAAGAGCCTTTAATCACATTCTTTACCATTTGCAATCATAAAATAGTCTAATATCTTCATTTTTTCCACAGACGTAGCTATTACCCCCGAAAACTAAAACTTTTGAAATAGGAAAAGAGCCTTTAATCACATTCTTTACCATTTGCAATCATAAAATAGTCTAATATCTTCATTTTTTCCACAGACGTAGCTATTACCCCGAAAACTAAAACTTTTGAAATAGGAAAAGAGCCTTTAATCACATTCTTTACCATTTGCAATCATAAAATAGTCTAATATCTTCATTTTTTCCACAGACGTAGCTATTACCCCGAAAACTAAAACTTTTGAAATAGGAAAAGAGCCTTTAATCACATTCTTTACCATTTGCAATCATAAAATAGTCTAATATCTTCATTTTTTCCACAGACGTAGCTATTACCCTCGAAAACTAAAACTTTTGAAATAGGAAAAGAGCCTTTAATCACATTCTTTACCATTTGCAATCATAAAATAGTCTAATATCTTCATTTTTTCCACAGACGTAGCTATTACCCCGAAAACTAAAACTTTTGAAATAGGAAAAGAGCCTTTAATCACATTCTTTACCATTTGCAATCATAAAATAGTCTAATATCTTCATTTTTTCCACAGACGTAGCTATTACCCTCGAAAACTAAAACTTTTGAAATAGGAAAAGAGCCTTTAATCACATTCTTTACCATTTGCAATCATAAAATAGTCTAATATCTTCATTTTTTCCACAGACGTAGCTATTACCCCGAAAACTAAAACTTTTGAAATAGGAAAAGAGCCTTTAATCACATTCTTTACCATTTGCAATCATAAAATAGTCTAATATCTTCATTTTTTCCACAGACGTAGCTATTACCCCGAAAACTAAAACTTTTGAAATAGGAAAAGAGCCTTTAATCACATTCTTTACCATTTGCAATCATAAAATAGTCTAATATCTTCATTTTTTCCACAGACGTAGCTATTACCCTCGAAAACTAAAACTTTTGAAATAGGAAAAGAGCCTTTAATCACATTCTTTACCATTTGCAATCATAAAATAGTCTAATATCTTCATTTTTTCCACAGACGTAGCTATTACCCCCGAAAACTAAAACTTTTGAAATAGGAAAAGAGCCTTTAATCACATTCTTTACCATTTGCAATCATAAAATAGTCTAATATCTTCATTTTTTGGACGTAGCTATTACCCGAAAACTAAAACTTTTGAAATAGGAAAAGAGCCTTTAATCACATTCTTTACCATTTGCAATCATAAAATAGTCTAATATCTTCATTTTTTCCACAGACGTAGCTATTACCCTCGAAAACTAAAACTTTTGAAATAGGAAAAGAGCCTTTAATCACATTCTTTACCATTTGCAATCATAAAATAGTCTAATATCTTCATTTTTTCCACAGACGTAGCTATTACCCTCGAAAACTAAAACTTTTGAAATAGGAAAAGAGCCTTTAATCACATTCTTTACCATTGCAATCATAAAATAGTCTAATATCTTCATTTTTTCCACAGACGTAGCTATTACCCCGAAAACTAAAACTTTTGAAATAGGAAAAGAGCCTTTAATCACATTCTTTACCATTTGCAATCATAAAATAGTCTAATATCTTCATTTTTTCCACAGACGTAGCTATTACCCCGAAAACTAAAACTTTTGAAATAGGAAAAGAGCCTTTAATCACATTCTTTACCATTTGCAATCATAAAATAGTCTAATATCTTCATTTTTTCCACAGACATAGCTATTACCCTCGAAAACTAAAACTTTTGAAATAGGAAAAGAGCCTTTAATCACATTCTTTACCATTTGCAATCATAAAATAGTCTAATATCTTCATTTTTTCCACAGACGTAGCTATTACCCCCGAAAACTAAAACTTTTGAAATAGGAAAAGAGCCTTTAATCACATTCTTTACCATTTGCAATCATAAAATAGTCTAATATCTTCATTTTTTCCACAGACGTAGCTATTACCCCGAAAACTAAAACTTTTGAAATAGGAAAAGAGCCTTTAATCACATTCTTTACCATTTGCAATCATAAAATAGTCTAATATCTTCATTTTTTCCACAGACGTAGCTATTACCCCCGAAAACTAAAACTTTTGAAATAGGAAAAGAGCCTTTAATCACATTCTTTACCATTTGCAATCATAAAATAGTCTAATATCTTCATTTTTTCCACAGACGTAGCTATTACCCTCGAAAACTAAAACTTTTGAAATAGGAAAAGAGCCTTTAATCACATTCTTTACCATTTGCAATCATAAAATAGTCTAATATCTTCATTTTTTCCACAGACGTAGCTATTACCCCCGAAAACTAAAACTTTTGAAATAGGAAAAGAGCCTTTAATCACATTCTTTACCATTTGCAATCATAAAATAGTCTAATATCTTCATTTTTTCCACAGACGTAGCTATTACCCCGAAAACTAAAACTTTTGAAATAGGAAAAGAGCCTTTAATCACATTCTTTACCATTTGCAATCATAAAATAGTCTAATATCTTCATTTTTTCCACAGACGTAGCTATTACCCCGAAAACTAAAACTTTTGAAATAGGAAAAGAGCCTTTAATCACATTCTTTACCATTTGCAATCATAAAATAGTCTAATTTCCACAGACGTAGCTATTACCCCCGAAAACTAAAACTTTTGAAATAGGAAAAGAGCCTTTAATCACATTCTTTACCATTGCAATCATAAAATAGTCTAATATCTTCATTTTTTAGACGTAGCTATTACCCGAAAACTAAAACTTTTGAAATAGGAAAAGAGCCTTTAATCACATTCTTTACCATTTGCAATCATAAAATAGTCTAATATCTTCATTTTTTCCACAGACGTAGCTATTACCCCGAAAACTAAAACTTTTGAAATAGGAAAAGAGCCTTTAATCACATTCTTTACCATTTGCAATCATAAAATAGTCTAATATCTTCATTTTTTCCACAGACGTAGCTATTACCCCGAAAACTAAAACTTTTGAAATAGGAAAAGAGCCTTTAATCACATTCTTTACCATTTGCAATCATAAAATAGTCTAATATCTTCATTTTTTCCACAGACGTAGCTATTACCCCCGAAAACTAAAACTTTTGAAATAGGAAAAGAGCCTTTAATCACATTCTTTACCATTTGCAATCATAAAATAGTCTAATATCTTCATTTTTTCCACAGACGTAGCTATTACCCTCGAAAACTAAAACTTTTGAAATAGGAAAAGAGCCTTTAATCACATTCTTTACCATTTGCAATCATAAAATAGTCTAATATCTTCATTTTTTCCACAGACGTAGCTATTACCCTCGAAAACTAAAACTTTTGAAATAGGAAAAGAGCCTTTAATCACATTCTTTACCATTTGCAATCATAAAATAGTCTAATATCTTCATTTTTTCCACAGACGTAGCTATTACCCCCGAAAACTAAAACTTTTGAAATAGGAAAAGAGCCTTTAATCACATTCTTTACCATTTGCAATCATAAAATAGTCTAATATCTTCATTTTTTCCACAGACGTAGCTATTACCCCGAAAACTAAAACTTTTGAAATAGGAAAAGAGCCTTTAATCACATTCTTTACCATTTGCAATCATAAAATAGTCTAATATCTTCATTTTTTCCACGGACGTAGCTATTACCCCCGAAAACTAAAACTTTTGAAATAGGAAAAGAGCCTTTAATCACATTCTTTACCATTTGCAATCATAAAATAGTCTAATATCTTCATTTTTTCCACAGACGTAGCTATTACCCCCGAAAACTAAAACTTTTGAAATAGGAAAAGAGCCTTTAATCACATTCTTTACCATTTGCAATCATAAAATAGTCTAATAATTTTTTCCACAGACGTAGCTATTACCCCCGAAAACTAAAACTTTTGAAATAGGAAAAGAGCCTTTAATCACATTCTTTACCATTTGCAATCATAAAATAGTCTAATATCTTCATTTTTTGACGTAGCTATTACCCCCGAAAACTAAAACTTTTGAAATAGGAAAAGAGCCTTTAATCACATTCTTTACCATTTGCAATCATAAAATAGTCTAATATCTTCATTTTTTCCACAGACGTAGCTATTACCCCGAAAACTAAAACTTTTGAAATAGGAAAAGAGCCTTTAATCACATTCTTTACCATTTGCAATCATAAAATAGTCTAATATCTTCATTTTTTCCACGGACGTAGCTATTACCCCCGAAAACTAAAACTTTTGAAATAGGAAAAGAGCCTTTAATCACATTCTTTACCATTTGCAATCATAAAATAGTCTAATATCTTCATTTTTTCCACGGACGTAGCTATTACCCCCGAAAACTAAAACTTTTGAAATAGGAAAAGAGCCTTTAATCACATTCTTTACCATTTGCAATCATAAAATAGTCTAATATCTTCATTTTTTCCACAGACGTAGCTATTACCCCGAAAACTAAAACTTTTGAAATAGGAAAAGAGCCTTTAATCACATTCTTTACCATTTGCAATCATAAAATAGTCTAATATCTTCATTTTTTCCACGGACGTAGCTATTACCCCCGAAAACTAAAACTTTTGAAATAGGAAAAGAGCCTTTAATCACATTCTTTACCATTTGCAATCATAAAATAGTCTAATATCTTCATTTTTTCCACAGACGTAGCTATTACCCCGAAAACTAAAACTTTTGAAATAGGAAAAGAGCCTTTAATCACATTCTTTACCATTTGCAATCATAAAATAGTCTAATATCTTCATTTTTTCCACAGACGTAGCTATTACCCCCGAAAACTAAAACTTTTGAAATAGGAAAAGAGCCTTTAATCACATTCTTTACCATTTGCAATCATAAAATAGTCTAATATCTTCATTTTTTCCACAGACGTAGCTATTACCCCGAAAACTAAAACTTTTGAAATAGGAAAAGAGCCTTTAATCACATTCTTTACCATTTGCAATCATAAAATAGTCTAATATCTTCATTTTTTCCACAGACGTAGCTATTACCCTCGAAAACTAAAACTTTTGAAATAGGAAAAGAGCCTTTAATCACATTCTTTACCATTTGCAATCATAAAATAGTCTAATATCTTCATTTTTTCCACAGACGTAGCTATTACCCCCGAAAACTAAAACTTTTGAAATAGGAAAAGAGCCTTTAATCACATTCTTTACCATTTGCAATCATAAAATAGTCTAATATCTTCATTTTTTCCACAGACGTAGCTATTACCCTCGAAAACTAAAACTTTTGAAATAGGAAAAGAGCCTTTAATCACATTCTTTACCATTTGCAATCATAAAATAGTCTAATATCTTCATTTTTTCCACAGACGTAGCTATTACCCCCGAAAACTAAAACTTTTGAAATAGGAAAAGAGCCTTTAATCACATTCTTTACCATTTGCAATCATAAAATAGTCTAATATCTTCATTTTTTCCACAGACGTAGCTATTACCCCGAAAACTAAAACTTTTGAAATAGGAAAAGAGCCTTTAATCACATTCTTTACCATTTGCAATCATAAAATAGTCTAATATCTTCATTTTTTCCACAGACGTAGCTATTACCCCCGAAAACTAAAACTTTTGAAATAGGAAAAGAGCCTTTAATCACATTCTTTACCATTTGCAATCATAAAATAGTCTAATATCTTCATTTTTTCCACAGACGTAGCTATTACCCCGAAAACTAAAACTTTTGAAATAGGAAAAGAGCCTTTAATCACATTCTTTACCATTTGCAATCATAAAATAGTCTAATATCTTCATTTTTTCCACAGACGTAGCTATTACCCTCGAAAACTAAAACTTTTGAAATAGGAAAAGAGCCTTTAATCACATTCTTTACCATTTGCAATCATAAAATAGTCTAATATCTTCATTTTTTCCACAGACGTAGCTATTACCCCGAAAACTAAAACTTTTGAAATAGGAAAAGAGCCTTTAATCACATTCTTTACCATTTGCAATCATAAAATAGTCTAATATCTTCATTTTTTCCACAGACGTAGCTATTACCCCGAAAACTAAAACTTTTGAAATAGGAAAAGAGCCTTTAATCACATTCTTTACCATTTGCAATCATAAAATAGTCTAATATCTTCATTTTTTCCACAGACGTAGCTATTACCCCGAAAACTAAAACTTTTGAAATAGGAAAAGAGCCTTTAATCACATTCTTTACCATTTGCAATCATAAAATAGTCTAATATCTTCATTTTTTCCACAGACGTAGCTATTACCCTCGAAAACTAAAACTTTTGAAATAGGAAAAGAGCCTTTAATCACATTCTTTACCATTTGCAATCATAAAATAGTCTAATATCTTCATTTTTTCCACAGACGTAGCTATTACCCCGAAAACTAAAACTTTTGAAATAGGAAAAGAGCCTTTAATCACATTCTTTACCATTTGCAATCATAAAATAGTCTAATATCTTCATTTTTTCCACAGACGTAGCTATTACCCCCGAAAACTAAAACTTTTGAAATAGGAAAAGAGCCTTTAATCACATTCTTTACCATTTGCAATCATAAAATAGTCTAATATCTTCATTTTTTCCACAGACGTAGCTATTACCCCGAAAACTAAAACTTTTGAAATAGGAAAAGAGCCTTTAATCACATTCTTTACCATTTGCAATCATAAAATAGTCTAATATCTTCATTTTTTCCACAGACGTAGCTATTACCCCCGAAAACTAAAACTTTTGAAATAGGAAAAGAGCCTTTAATCACATTCTTTACCATTGCAATCATAAAATAGTCTAATATCTTCATTTTTTCCACGGACGTAGCTATTACCCCCGAAAACTAAAACTTTTGAAATAGGAAAAGAGCCTTTAATCACATTCTTTACCATTTGCAATCATAAAATAGTCTAATATCTTCATTTTTTCCACAGACGTAGCTATTACCCTCGAAAACTAAACTTTTGAAATAGGAAAAGAGCCTTTAATCACATTCTTTACCATTTGCAATCATAAAATAGTCTAATATCTTCATTTTTTCCACAGACGTAGCTATTACCCCGAAAACTAAAACTTTTGAAATAGGAAAAGAGCCTTTAATCACATTCTTTACCATTTGCAATCATAAAATAGTCTAATATCTTCATTTTTTCCACAGACGTAGCTATTACCCCGAAAACTAAAACTTTTGAAATAGGAAAAGAGCCTTTAATCACATTCTTTACCATTTGCAATCATAAAATAGTCTAATATCTTCATTTTTTCCACAGACGTAGCTATTACCCCCGAAAACTAAAACTTTTGAAATAGGAAAAGAGCCTTTAATCACATTCTTTACCATTTGCAATCATAAAATAGTCTAATATCTTCATTTTTTCCACGGACGTAGCTATTACCCCGAAAACTAAAACTTTTGAAATAGGAAAAGAGCCTTTAATCACATTCTTTACCATATGCAATCATAAAATAGTCTAATATCTTCATTTTTTCCACAGACGTAGCTATTACCCCCGAAAACTAAAACTTTTGAAATAGGAAAAGAGCCTTTAATCACATTCTTTACCATTTGCAATCATAAAATAGTCTAATATCTTCATTTTTTCCACGGACGTAGCTATTACCCCCGAAAACTAAAACTTTTGAAATAGGAAAAGAGCCTTTAATCACATTCTTTACCATATGCAATCATAAAATAGTCTAATATCTTCATTTTTTCCACGGACGTAGCTATTACCCCCGAAAACTAAAACTTTTGAAATAGGAAAAGAGCCTTTAATCACATTCTTTACCATTTGCAATCATAAAATAGTCTAATATCTTCATTTTTTCCACGGACGTAGCTATTACCCCCGAAAACTAAAACTTTTGAAATAGGAAAAGAGCCTTTAATCACATTCTTTACCATTTGCAATCATAAAATAGTCTAATATCTTCATTTTTTCCACAGACATAGCTATTACCCTCGAAAACTAAACTTTTGAAATAGGAAAAGAGCCTTTAATCACATTCTTTACCATTTGCAATCATAAAATAGTCTAATATCTTCATTTTTTCCACGGACGTAGCTATTACCCCCGAAAACTAAACTTTTGAAATA
>NW_027063435.1:0-35534 GCF_032884065.1 Artemia franciscana | reverse complement strand
TGACGTCTTGCATATGGTTCTAGAATTCTAAGCTATTGATTCTAGACCAGCTAGAATCAATAGTAGATAGAACAGTGAAAGTTTGATTCTAGCTAGTCTATCTACTATTTCTATGAGTCATATGCAAGACGTCATTTTAGAAAAGACTTTTTCACTATTCAATAAATAGATTCACATCTATTTGAATATAGAATCAAACTTTCTGTTTGATTCTAATAGAATCAATAGAATAGCACTAGTTCGTATGTGACGTCTTGCATATGGTTCTAGAATTCTAATCTATTGATTCTAGCTAGTCTATCTACTATTTCTATGAGTCATATGCAAGACGTCATTTTAGAAAAGACTTTTTCACTATTCAATAAATAGATTCAAATCTATTTGAATCTAGAATCAAACTTTCTGTTTGATTCTAATAGAATCAATAGAATAGCACTAGTTCGTATGTGACGTCTTGCATATGGTTCTAGAATTCTAATCTATTGATTCTAGCTAGTCTATCTACTATTTCTATGAGTCATATGCAAGACGTCATTTTAGAAAAGACTTTTTCACTATTCAATAAATAGATTCAAATCTATTTGAATCTAGAATCAAACTTTCTGTTTGATTCTAATAGAATCAATAGAATAGCACTAGTTCGTATGTGACGTCTTGCATAAGGTCCTAGAATTCTAATCTATTGATTCTAGACCAGCTAGAATCAATAGTAGATAGAACAGTGAAAGTTTGATTCTAGCTAGTCTATCTACTATTTCTATGAGTCATATGCAAGACGTCATTTTTGAAAAGACTTTTTCACTATTCAATAAATAGATTCAAATCTATTTGAATCTAGAATCAAACTTTCTGTTTGATTCTAATAGAATCAATAGAATAGCACTAGTTCGTATGTGACGTCTTGCATATGGTTCTAGAATTCTAATCTATTGATTCTAGCTAGTCTATCTACTATTTCTATGAGTCATATGCAAGACGTCATTTTAGAAAAGACTTTTTCACTATTCAATAAATAGATTCAAATCTATTTGAATCTATAATCAAACTTTCTGTTTGATTCTAATAGAATCAATAGAATAGCACTAGTTCGTATGTGACGTCTTGCATATGGTTCTAGAATTCTAATCTATTGATTCTAGACCAGCTAGAATCAATAGTAGATAGAACAGTGAAAGTTTGATTCTAGCTAGTCTATCTACTATTTCTATGAGTCATATGCAAGATGTCATTTTAGAAAAGACTTTTTCACTATTCAATAAATAGATTCAAATCTATTTGAATCTAGAATCAAACTTTCTGTTTGATTCTAATAGAATCAATAGAATAGCACTAGTTCGTATGTGACGTCTTGCATATGGTTCTAGAATTCTAATCTATTGATTCTAGCTAGTCTATCTACTATTTCTATGAATCATATGCAAGACGTCATTTTAGAAAAGACTTTTTCACTATTCAATAAATAGATTCAAATCTATTTGAATCTAGAATCAAACTTTCTGTTTGATTCTAATAGAATCAATAGAATAGCACTAGTTCGTATGTGACGTCTTGCATATGGTTCTAGAATTCTAATCTATTGATTCTAGACCAGCTAGAATCAATAGTAGATAGAACAGTGAAAGTTTGATTCTAGCTAGTCTATCTACTATATCTATGAGTCATATGCAAGACGTCATTTTAGAAAAAACTTTTTCACTATTCAATAAATAGATTCAAATCTATTTGAATCTAGAATCAAACTTTCTGTTTGATTCTAATAGAATCAATAGAATAGCACTAGTTCGTATGTGACGTCTTGCATATGGTTCTAGAATTCTAATATATTGATTCTAGCTAGTCTATCTACTATTTCTATGAGTCATATGCAAGACGTCATTTTAGAAAAGACTTTTTCACTATTCAATAAATTGATTCAAATCTATTTGAATCTAGAATCAAACTTTCTGTTTGATTCTACTAGAATCGATAGAATAGCACTAGTTCGTATGTGACGTCTTGCATATGGTTCTAGAATTTTAATCTATTGATTCTAGACCAGCTAGAATCAATAGTAGATAGAACAGTAAAAGTTTGATTCTAGCTAGTCTATCTACTATTTCTATGAGTCATATGCAAGACGTCATTTTAGAAAAGACTTTTTCACTATTCAATAAATAGATTCAAATCTATTTGAATCTAGAATCAAACTTTCTGTTTGATTCTAATAGAATCAATAGAATAGCACTAGTTCGTATGTGACGTCTTGCATATGGTTCTAGAATTCTAATCTATTGATTCTAGCTAGTCTATCTACTATTTCTATGAGTCATATGCAAGACGTCATTTTAGAAAAGACTTTTTCACTATTCAATAAATAGATTCAAATCTATTTGAATCTAGAATCAAACTTTCTGTTTGATTCTAATAGAATCAATAGAATAGCACTAGTTCGTATGTGACGTCTTGCATATGGTTCTAGAATTCTAATCTATTGATTCTAGACAAGCTAGAATCAATAGTAGATAGAACAGTGAAAGTTTGATTCTAGCTAGTCTATCTACTATTTCTATGAGTCATATGCAAGACGTCATTTTAGAAAAGACTTTTTCACTATTCAATAAATAGATTCAAAACTATTTGAATCTAGAATCAACTTTCTGTTTGATTCTAATAGAATCTATAAAATAGCACTAGTTCGTATGTGACGTCTTGCATATGGTTCTAGAATTCTAATCTATTGATTCTAGCTAGTCTATCTACTATTTCTATGAGTCATATGCAAGACGTCATTTTAGAAAAGACTTTTTCACTATTCAATAAATAGATTCAAATCTATTTGAATCTAGAATCAAAATTTCTGTTTGATTCTAATAGAATCAATAGAATAGCACTAGTTCGTATGTGACGTCTTGCATATGGTTCTAGAATTCTAATCTATTGATTCTAGACCAGCTAGAATCAATAGTAGATAGAACAGTGAAAGTTTGATTCTAGCTAGTCTATCTACTATTTCTATGAGTCATATGCAAGACCTCATTTTAGAAAAGACTTTTTCACTATTCAATAAATAGATTCAAATCTATTTGAATCTAGAATCAAACTTTCTGTTTGATTCTAATAGAATCAATAGAATGGCACTAGTTCGTATGTGACGTCTTGCATATGGTTCTAGAATTCTAATCTATTGATTCTAGCTAGTCTATCTACTATTTCTATGAGTCATATGCAAGACGTCATTTTAGAAAAGACTTTTTCACTATTCAATAAATAGATTCAAATCTATTTGAATCTTGAATCAAACTTTCTGTTTGATTCTAATAGAATCAATAGAATAGCACTAGTTCATATGTGACGTCTTGCACATGGTTCTAGAATTCTAATCTATTGATTCTAGACCAGCTAGAATCAATAGTAGATAGAACAGTGAAAGTTTGATTCTAGCTAGTCTATCTACTATTTCTATGAGTCTTATGCAAGATGTCATTTTAGAAAAGACTTTTTCACTATTCAATAAATAGATTCAAATCTATTTGAATCTAGAATCAAACTTTCTGTTTGATTCTAATAGAATCAATAGAATAGCACTACTTCGTATGTGACGTCTTGCATATGGTTCTAGAATTCTAATCTATTGATTCTAGCTAGTCTATCTACTATTTCTATGAGTCATATGCAAGACGTCATTTTAGAAAAGACTTTTTCACTATTCAATAAATAGATTCAAATCTATTTGAATCTAGAATCAAACTTTCTGTTTGATTCTAATAGAATCAATAGAATAGCACTAGTTCGTATGTGACGTCTTGCATATGGTTCTAGAATTCTAATCTATTGATTCTAGACCAGCTAGAATCAATAGTAGATAGAACAGTGAAAGTTTGATTCTAGCTAGTCTATCTACTATTTCTATGAGTCATATGCAAGACGTCATTTTAGAAAAGACTTTTTCACTATTCAATAAATAGATTCAAATCTATTTGAATCTAGAATCAAACTTTCTGTTTGATTCTAATAGAATCAATAGAATAGCACTAGTTCGTATATGACGTCTTGCATATGGTTCTAGAATTCTAATCTATTGATTCTAGCTAGTCTATCTACTATTTCTATGAGTCATATGCAAGACGTCATTTTAGAAAAGACTTTTTCACTATTCAATAAATAGATTCAAATCTATTTGAATCTAGAATCAAACTTTCTGTTTGATTCTAATAGAATCAATAGAATAGCACTAGTTCGTATGTGACGTCTTGCATATGGTTCTAGAATTCTAATCTATTGATTCTAGACCAGCTAGAATCAATAGTAGATAGAACAGTGAAAGTTTGATTCTAGCTAGTCTATCTACTATTTCTATGAGTCATATGCAAGACGTCATTTTAGAAAAGACTTTTTCACTATTCAATAAATAGATTCAAATCTATTTGAATCTAGAATCAAACTTTCTGTTTGATTCTAATAGAATCAATAGAATAGCACTAGTTCGTATGTGACGTCTTGCATATGGTTCTAGAATTCTAATCTATTGATTCTAGCTAGTCTATCTACTATTTCTATGAGTCATATGCAAGACGTCATTTTAGAAAAGACTTTTTCACTATTCAATAAATAGATTCAAATCTATTTGAATCTAGAATCAAACTTTCTGTTTGACTCTAATAGAATCAATAGAATAGCCCTAGTTCGTATGTGACGTCTTGCATATGGTTCTAGAATTCTAATCTATTGATTCTAGACCAGCTAGAATCAATAGTAGATAGAACAGTGAAAGTTTGATTCTAGCTAGTCTATCTACTATTTCTATGAGTCATATGCAAGACGTCATTTTAGAAAAGACTTTTTCACTATTCAATAAATAGATTCAAATCTATTTGAATCTAGAATCAAACTTTCTGTTTGATTCTAATAGAATCAATAGAATAGCACTAGTTCGTATGTGACGTCTTGCATATGGTTCTAGAATTCTAATCTATTGATTCTAGCTAGTCTATCTACTATTTCTATGAGTCATATGCAAGACGTCATTTTAGAAAAGACTTTTTCACTATTCAATAAATAGATTCAAATCTATTTGAATCTAGAATCAAACTTTCTGTTTGATTCTAATAGAATCAATAGAATAGCACTAGTTCGTATGTGACGTCTTGCATATGGTTCTAGAATTCTAATATATTGATTCTAGACCAGCTAGAATCAATAGTAGATAGAACAGTGAAAGTTTGATTCTAGCTAGTCTATCTATTATTTCTATGAGTCATATGCAAGACGTCATTTTAGAAAAGACTTTTTCACTATTCAATAAATAGATTCAAATCTATTTGAATCTAGAATCAAACTTTCTGTTTGATTCTAATAGAATCAATAGAATAGCACTAGTTCGTATGTGACGTCTTGCATATGGTTCTAGAATTCTAATCTATTGATTCTAGCTAGTCTATCTACTATTTCTATGAGTCATATGCAAGACGTCATTTTAGAAAAGACTTTTTCACTATTCAATAAATAGATTCAAATCTATTTGAATCTAGAATCAAACTTTCTGTTTGATTCTAATAGAATCAATAGAATAGCACTAGTTCGTATGTGACGTCTTGCATATGGTTCTAGAATTCTAATCTATTGATTCTAGACCAGCTAGAATCAATAGTAGATAGAACAGTGAAAGTTTGATTCTAGCAAGTCTATCTACTATTTCTTTGAGTCATATGCAAGACGTCATTTTAGAAAAGACTTTTTTACTATTCAATAAATAGATTCAAATCTATTTGAATCTAGAATCAAACTTTCTGTTTGATTCTAATAGAATCAATAGAATGGCACTAGTTCGTATGTGACGTCTTGCATATGGTTCTAGAATTCTAATCTATTGATTCTAGCTAGTCTATCTACTATTTCTATGAGTCATATGCAAGACGTCATTTTAGAAAAGACTTTTTCACTATTCAATAAATAGATTCAAATCTATTTGAATCTAGAATCAAACTTTCTGTTTGATTCTAATAGAATCAATAGAATAGCACTAGTTCGTATGTGACGTCTTGCATATGGTTCTAGAATTCTAATCTATTGATTCTAGCTAGTCTATCTACTATTTCTATGAGTCATATGCAAGACGTCATTTTAGAAAAGACTTTTTCACTATTCAATAAATAGATTCAAATCTATTTGAATCTAGAATCAAACTTTCGGTTTGATTCTAATAGAATCAATAGAATAGCACTAGTTCGTATGTGACGTCTTGCATATGGTTCTAGAATTCTAATCTATTGATTCTAGACCAGCTAGAATCAATAGTAGATAGAACAGTGAAAGTTTGATTCTAGCTAGTCTATCTACTATTTCTTAGAGTCATATGCAAGACGTCATTTTAGAAAAGACTTTTTCACTATTCAATAAATAGATTCAAATCTATTTGAATCTAGAATCAAACTTTCTGTTTGATTCTAATAGAATCAATAGAATAGCACTAGTTCGTATGTGACGTCTTGCATATGGTTCTAGAATTCTAATCTATTGATTCTAGCTAGTCTATCTACTATTTCTATGAGTCATATGCAAGACGTCATTTTAGAAAAGACTTTTTCACTATTCAATAAATAGATTCAAATCTATTTGAATCTAGAATCAAACTTTCTGTTTGATTCTAATAGATTCAATAGAATAGCACTAGTTCGTATGTGACGTCTTGCATATGGTTCTAGAATTCTAATCTATTGATTCTAGACCAGCTAGAATCAATAGTAGATAGAACAGTGAAAGTTTGATTCTAGCTAGTCTATCTACAATTTCTATGAGTCATATGCAAGACGTCATTTTAGAAAAGACTTTTTCACTTTTCAATAAATAGATTCAAATCTATTTGAATCTAGAATCAAACTTTCTGTTTGATTCTAATAGAATCAATAGAATAGCAGTAGTTCGTATGTGACGTCTTGCATATGGTTCTAGAATTCTAATCTATTGATTCTAGGTAGTCTATCTACTATTTCTATGAGTCATATGCAAGACCTCATTTTAGAAAAGACTTTTTCACTATTCAATAAATAGATTCAAATCTATTTGAATCTAGAATCAAACTTTCTGTTTGATTCTAATAGAATCAATAGAATAGCACTAGTTCGTATGTGACGTCTTGCATATGGTTCTAGAATTCTAATCTATTGATTCTAGCTAGTCTATCTACTATTTCTATGAGTCATATGCAAGACGTCATTTTAGAAAAGACTTTTTCACTATTCAATAAATAGATTCAAATCTATTTGAATCTAGAATCAAACTTTCTGTTTGATTCTAATAGAATCAATAGAATAGCACTAGTTTGTATGTGACGTCTTGCATATGGTTCTAGAATTCTAATCTATTGATTCTAGACCAGCTAGAATCAATAGTAGATAGAACAGTGAAAGTTTGATTCTAGCTAGTCTATCTACTATTTCTATGAGTCATATGCAAGACGTCATTTTAGAAAAGACTTTTTCACTATTCAATAAATAGATTCAAATCTATTTGAATCTAGAATCAAACTTTCTGTTTGATTCTAATAGAATCAATAGAATAGCACTAGTTCGTATGTGACGTTTTGCATATGGTTCTAGACTTCTAATCTATTGATTCTAGCTAGTCTATCTACTATTTCTATGAGTCATATGCAAGACGTCATTTTAGAAAAGACTTTTTCACTTTTCAATAAATAGATTCAAATCTATTTGAATCTAGAATCAAACTTTCTGTTTGATTGTAATAGAATCAATAGAATAGCACTAGTTCGTATGTGACGTCTTGCATATGGTTCTAGAATTCTAATCTATTGATTCTAGCTAGTCTATCTACTATTTCTATGAGTCATATGCAAGACCTCATTTTAGAAAAGACTTTTTCACTATTCAATAAATAGATTCAAATCTATTTGAATCTAGAATCAAACTTTCTGTTTGATTCTAATAGAATCAATAGAATAGCACTAGTTCGTATGTGACGTCTTGCATATGGTTCTAGAATTCTAATCTATTGATTCTAGCTAGTCTATCTACTATTTCTATGAGTCATATGCAAGACGTCATTTTAGAAAAGACTTTTTCACTATTCAATAAATAGATTCAAATCTATTTGAATCTAGAATCAAACTTTCTGTTTGATTCTAATAGAATCAATAGAATAGCACTAGTTCGTATGTGACGTCTTGCATATGGTTCTAGAATTCTAATCTATTGATTCTAGACCAGCTAGAATCAATAGTAGATAGAACAGTGAAAGTTTGATTCTAGCTAGTCTATCTACTATTTCTATGAGTCATATGCAAGACGTCATTTTAGAAAAGACTTTTTCACTATTCAATAAATAGATTCAAATCTATTTGAATCTAGAATCAAACTTTCTGTTTGATTCTAATAGAATCAATAGAATAGCACTAGTTCGTATGTGACGTCTTGCATATGGTTCTAGAATTCTAATCTATTGATTCTAGCTAGTCTATCTACTATTTCTATGAGTCATATGCAAGACGTCATTTTAGAAAAGACTTTTTCACTATTCAATAAATAGATTCAAATCTATTTGAATCTAGAATCGAACTTTCTGTTTGATTCTAATAGAATCAATAGAATAGCACTAGTTCGTATGTGACGTCTTGCATATGGTTCTAGAATTCTAATCTATTGATTCTAGACCAGCTAGAATCAATAGTAGATAGAACAGTGAAAGTTTGATTCTAGCTAGTCTATCTACTATTTCTATGAGTCATATGCAAGACGTCATTTTAGAAAAGACTTTTTCACTATTCAATAAATAGATTCAAATCTATTTGAATCTAGAATCAAACTTTCTGTTTGATTCTAATAGAATCAATAGAATAGCACTAGTTCGTTTGTGACGTCTTGCATATGGTTCTAGAATTCTAATCTATTGATTCTAGCTAGTCTATCTACTATTTCTATGAGTCATATGCAAGACGTCATTTTAGAAAAGACTTTTTCACTATTCAATAAATAGATTCAAATCTATTTGAATCTAGAATCAAACTTTCTGTTTGATTCTAATAGAATCAATAGAATAGCACTAGTTCGTTTGTGACGTCTTGCATATGGTTCTAGAATTCTAATCTATTGATTCTAGACCAGCTAGAATCAATAGTAGATAGAACAGTGAAAGTTTGATTCTAGCTAGTCTATCTACTATTTCTATGAGTCATATGCAAGACGTCATTTTAGAAAAGACTTTTTCACTATTCAATAAATAGATTCAAATCTATTTGAATCTAGAATCAAACTTTCTGTTTGATTCTAATAGAATCAATAGAATAGCACTAGTTCGTATGTGACGTCTTGCATATGGTTCTAGAATTCTAATCTATTGATTCTAGCTAGTCTATCTACTATTTTATGAGTCATATGCAAGACGTCATTTTAGAAAAGAATTTTTCACTATTCAATAAATAGATTCAAATCTATTTGAATCTAGAATCAAACTTTCTGTTTGATTCTAATAGAATCAATAGAATAGCACTAGTTCGTATGTGACGTCTTGCATATGGTTCTAGAATTCTAATCTATTGATTCTAGACCAGCTAGAATCAATAGTAGATAGAACAGTGAAAGTTTGATTCTAGCTAGTCTATCTACTATTTCTATGAGTCATATGCAAGACGTCATTTTAGAAAAGACTTTTTCACTATTCAATAAATAGATTCAAATCTATTTGAATCTAGAATCAAACTTTCTGTTTGATTCTAATAGAATCAATAGAATAGCACTAGTTCGTATGTGACGTCTTGCATATGGTTCTAGAATTCTAATCTATTGATTCTAGCTAGTCTATCTACTATTTCTATGAGTCATATGCAAGACGTCATTTTAGAAAAGACTTTTTCACTATTCAATAAATAGATTCAAATCTATTTGAATCTAGAATCAAACTTTCTGTTTGATTCTAATAGAATCAATAGAATAGCACTAGTTCGTATGTGACGTCTTGCATATGGTTCTAGAATTCTAATCTATTGATTCTAGCTAGTCTATCTACTATTTCTATGAGTCATATGCAAGACGTCATTTTAGAAAAGACTTTTTCACTATTCAATAGATAGATTCAAATCTATTTGAATCTAGAATCAAACTTTCTGTTTGATTCTAATAGAATCAATAGAATAGCACTAGTTTGTTTGTGACGTCTTGCATATGGTTCTAGAATTCTAATCTATTGATTCTAGACCAGCTAGAATCAATAGTAGATAGAACAGTGAAAGTTTGATTCTAGCTAGTCTATCTACTATTTCTATGAGTCATATGCAAGACGTCATTTTAGAAAAGACTTTTTCACTATTCAATAAATAGATTCAAATCTATTTGAATCTAGAATCAAACTTTCTGTTTGATTCTAATAGAATCAATAGAATAGCACTAGTTCGTATGTGACGTCTTGCATATGGTTCTAGAATTCTAATCTATTGATTCTAGCTAGTCTATCTACTATTTCTATGAGTCATATGCAACATGTCATTTTAGAAAAGACTTTTTCACTATTCAATAAATAGATTCAAATCTATTTGAATCTAGAATCAAACTTTCTGTTTGATTCTAATAGAATCAATAGAATAGCACTAGTTCGTATGTGACGTCTTGCATATGGTTCTAGAATTCTAATCTATTGATTCTAGACCAGCTAGAATCAATAGTAGATAGAACAGTGAAAGTTTGATTCTAGCTAGTCTATCTACTATTTCTATGAGTCATATGCAAGACGTCATTTTAGAAAAGACTTTTTCACTATTCAATAAATAGATTCAAATCTATTTGAATCTAGAATCAAACTTTCTGTTTGATTCTAATAGAATCAATAGAATAGCACTAGTTCGTATGTGACGTCTTGCATATGGTTCTAGAATTCTAATCTATTGATTCTAGCTAGTCTATCTACTATTTCTATGAGTCATATGCAAGACGTCATTTTAGAAAAGACTTTTTCGCTATTCAATAAATAGATTCAAATCTATTTGAATCTAGAATCAAACTTTCTGTTTGATTCTAATAGAATCAATAGAATAGCACTAGTTCGTATGTGACGTCTTGCATATGGTTCTAGAATTCTAATCTATTGATTTTAGACCAGCTAGAATCAATAGTAGATAGAACAGTGAAAGTTTGATTCTAGCTAGTCTATCTACTATTTCTATGAGTCATATAAAAGACGTCATTTTAGAAAAGACTTTTTCACTATTCAATAAATAGATTCAAATCTATTTGAATCTAGAATCAAACTTTCTGTTTGATTCTAATAGAATCAATAGAATAGCACTAGTTCGTATGTGACGTCTTGCATATGGTTCTAGAATTCTAATCTATTGATTCTAGCTAGTCTATCTACTATTTTTATGAGTCATATGCAAGACGTCATTTTAGAAAAGAATTTTTCACTATTCAATAAATAGATTCAAATCTATTTGAATCTAGAATCAAACTTTCTGTTTGATTCTAATAGAATCAATAGAATAGCACTAGTTCGTATGTGACGTCTTGCATATGGTTCTAGAATTCTAATCTATTGATTCTAGACCAGCTAGAATCAATAGTAGATAGAACAGTGAAAGTTTGATTCTAGCTAGTCTATCTACTATTTCTATGAGTCATATCCAAGACGTCATTTTAGAAAAGACTTTTTCACTATTCAATAAATAGATTCAAATCTATTTGAATCTAGAATCAAACTTTCTGTTTGATTCTAATAGAATCAATAGAATAGCACTAGTTCGTATGTGACGTCTTGCATATGGTTCTAGAATTCTAATCTATTGATTCTAGCTAGTCTATCTACTATTTCTATGAGTCATATGCAAGACGTCATTTTAGAAAAGACTTTTTCACTATTCAATAAATAGATTCAAATCTATTTGAATCTAGAATCAAACTTTCTGTTTGATTCTAATAGAATCAATAGAATAGCACTAGTTCGTATGCGACGTCTTGCATATGGTTCTAGAATTCTAATCTATTGATTCTAGCTAGTCTATCTACTATTTCTATGAGTCATATGCAAGACGTCATTTTAGAAAAGACTTTTTCACTACTCAATAAATAGATTCAAATCTATTTGAATCTAGAATCAAACTTTCTGTTTGATTCTAATAGAATCAATAGAATAGCACTAGTTCGTATGTGACGTCTTGCATATGGTTCTAGAATTCTAATCTATTGATTCTAGACCAGCTAGAATCAATAGTAGATAAAACAGTGAAAGTTTGATTCTAGCTAGTCTATCTACTATTTCTATGAGTCATATGCAAGACGTCATTTTAGAAAAGACTTTTTCACTATTCAATAAATAGATTCAAATCTATTTGAATCTAGAATCAAACTTTCTGTTTGATTCTAATAGAATCAATAGAATAGCACTAGTTCGTATGTGACGTCTTGCATATGGTTCTAGAATTCTAATCTATTGATTCTAGCTAGTCTATCTACTATTTCTATGAGTCATATGCAAGACGTCATTTTAGAAAAGACTTTTTCACTATTCAATAGATAGATTCAAATCTATTTGAATCTAGAATCAAACTTTCTGTTTGATTCTAATAGAATCAATAGAATAGCACTAGTTCGTTTGTGACGTCTTGCATATGGTTCTAGAATTCTAATCTATTGATTCTAGACCAGCTAGAATCAATAGTAGATAGAACAGTGAAAGTTTGATTCTAGCTAGTCTATCTACTATTTCTATGAGTCATATGCAAGACGTCATTTTAGAAAAGACTTTTTCACTATTCAATAAATAGATTCAAATCTATTTGAATCTAGAATCAAACTTTCTGTTTGATTCTAATAGAATCAATAGAATAGCACTAGTTCGTATGTGACGTCTTGCATATGGTTCTAGAATTCTAATCTATTGATTCTAGCTAGTCTATCTACTATTTCTATGAGTCATATGCAAGATGTCATTTTAGAAAAGACTTTTTCACTATTCAATAAATAGATTCAAATCTATTTGAATCTAGAATCAAACTTTCTGTTTGATTCTAATAGAATCAATAG
Organism: Artemia franciscana; assembly: GCF_032884065.1. Lineage (NCBI taxonomy): Eukaryota > Metazoa > Arthropoda > Branchiopoda > Anostraca > Artemiidae > Artemia > Artemia franciscana. The sequence goes on along the minus strand of NW_027063435.1, from coordinate 22,533 downwards.
AATAGCACTAGTTCGTATGTGACGTCTTGCATATGGTTCTAGAATTCTAATCTATTGATTCTAGACCAGATAGAATCAATAGTAGATAGAACAGTGAAAGTTTGATTCTAGCTAGTCTATCTACTATTTCTATGAGTCATATGCAAGACGTCATTTTAGAAAAGACTTTTTCACTATTCAATAAATAGATTCAAATCTATTTGAATCTAGAATCAAACTTTCTGTTTGATTCTAATAGAATCAATAGAATAGCACTAGTTCGTATGTGACGTCTTGCATATGGTTCTAGAATTCTAATCTATTGATTCTAGCTAGTCTATCTACTATTTCTATGAGTCATATGCAAGACGTCATTTTAGAAAAGACTTTTTCGCTATTCAATAAATAGATTCAAATCTATTTGAATCTAGAATCAAACTTTCTGTTTGATTCTAATAGAATCAATAGAATAGCACTAGTTCGTATGTGACGTCTTGCATATGGTTCTAGAATTCTAATCTATTGATTTTAGACCAGCTAGAATCAATAGTAGATAGAACAGTGAAAGTTTGATTCTAGCTAGTCTATCTACTATTTCTATGAGTCATATAAAAGACGTCATTTTAGAAAAGACTTTTTCACTATTCAATAAATAGATTCAAATCTATTTGAATCTAGAATCAAACTTTCTGTTTGATTCTAATAGAATCAATAGAATAGCACTAGTTCGTATGTGACGTCTTGCATATGGTTCTAGAATTCTAATCTATTGATTCTAGCTAGTCTATCTACTATTTCTATGAGTCATATGCAAGACGTCATTTTAGAAAAGACTTTTTCACTATTCAATAAATAGATTCAAATCTATTTGAATCTAGAATCGAACTTTCTGTTTGATTCTAATAGAATCAATAGAATAGCACTAGTTCGTATGTGACGTCTTGCATATGGTTCTAGAATTCTAATCTATTGATTCTAGACCAGCTAGAATCAATAGTAGATAGAACAGTGAAAGTTTGATTCTAGCTAGTCTATCTACTATTTCTATGAGTCATATGCAAGACGTCATTTTAGAAAAGACTTTTTCACTATTCAATAAATAGATTCAAATCTATTTGAATCTAGAATCAAACTTTCTGTTTGATTCTAATAGAATCAATAGAATAGCACTAGTTCGTATGTGACGTCTTGCATATGGTTCTAGAATTCTAATCTATTGATTCTAGCTAGTCTATCTACTATTTCTATTGGTCATATGCAAGACGTCATTTTAGAGAAGACTTTTTCACTATTCAATAAATAGATTCAAATCTATTTGAATCTAGAATCAAACTTTCTGTTTGATTCTAATAGAATCAATAGAATAGCACTAGTTCGTATGTGACGTCTTGCATATGGTTCTAGAATTCTAATCTATTGATTCTAGACCAGCTAGAATCAATAGTAGATAGAACAGTGAAAGTTTGATTCTAGCTAGTCTATCTACTATTTCTATGAGTCATATGCAAGACGTCATTTTAGAAAAGACTTTTTCACTATTCAATAAATAGATTCAAATCTATTTGAATCTAGAATCAAACTTTCTGTTTGATTCTAATAGAATCAATAGAATAGCACTAGTTCGTATGTGACGTCTTGCATATGGTTCTAGAATTCTAATCTATTGATTCTAGCTAGTCTATCTACTATTTCTATGAGTCAAATGCAAGACGTCATTTTAGAAAAGACTTTTTCACTATTCAATAAATAGATTCAAATCTATTTGAATCTAGATTCAAATTTATTTGAATCTAGAATCAAACTTTCTGTTTGATTCTAATAGAATCAATAGAATAGCACTAGTTCGTATGTGACGTCTTGCATATGGTTCTAGAATTATAATCTATTGATTCTAGACCAGCTAGAATCAATAGTAGATAGAACAGTGAAAGTTTGATTCTAGCTAGTCTATCTACTATTTCTATGAGTCATATGCATGACGTCATTTTAGAAAAGACTTTTTCACTATTCAATAAATAGATTCAAATCTATTTGAATCTAGAATCAAACTTTCTGTTTGATTCTAATAGAATCAATAGAATAGCACTAGTTTGTATTTGACGTCTTGCATATGGTTCTAGAATTCTAATCTATTGATTCTAGCTAGTCTATCTACTATTTCTATGAGTCATATGCAAGACGTCATTTTAGAAAAGACTTTTTCACTATTCAATAAATAGATTCAAATCTATTTGAATCTAGAATCAAACTTTCTGTTTGATTCTAATAGAATCAATAGAATAGCACTAGTTCGTATGTGACGTCTTGCATATGGTTCTAGAATTCTAATCTATTGATTCTAGACCAGCTAGAATCAATAGTAGATAGAACAGTGAAAGTTTGATTCTAGCTAGTCTATCTACTATTTCTATGAGTCATATGCAAGACGTCATTTTAGAAAAGACTTTTTCACTATTCAATAAATAGATTCAAATCTATTTGAATCTAGAATCAAACTTTCCGTTTGATTCTAATATAATCAATAGAATAGCACTAGTTCGTATGTGACGTCTTGCATATGGTTCTAGAATTCTAATCTATTGATTCTAGACCAGCTAGAATCAATAGTAGATAGAACAGTGAAAGTTTGATTCTAGCTAGTCTATCTACTATTTCTATGAGTCATATGCAAGACGTCATTTTAGAAAAGACTTTTTCACTATTCAATAAATAGATTCAAATCTATTTGAATCTAGAATCAAACTTTCTGTTTGATTCTAATAGAATCAATAGAATAGCACTAGTTCGTATGTGACGTCTTGCATATGGTTCTAGAATTCTAATCTATTGATTCTAGCTAGTCTATCTACTATTTCTATGAGTCATATGCAAGACGTCATTTTAGAAAAGGCTTTTTCACTATTCAATAAATAGATTCAAATCTATTTGAATCTAGAATCAAACTTTCTGTTTGATTCTAATAGAATCAATAGAATAGCACTAGTTCGTATGTGACGTCTTGCATATGGTTCTAGAATTCTAATCTATTGATTCTAGACTAGCTAGAATCAATAGTAGATAGAACAGTGAAAGTTTGATTCTAGCTAGTCTATCTACTATTTCTATGAGTCATATGTAAGACGTCATTTTAGAAAAGACTTTTTCACTATTCAATAAATAGATTCAAATCTATTTGAATCTAGAATCAAACTTTCTGTTTGATTCTAATAGAATCAATAGAATAGCACTAGTTCGTATGTGACGTCTTGCATATGGTTCTAGAATTCTTATCTATTGATTCTAGACCAGCTAGAATCAATAGTAGATAGAACAGTGAAAGTTTGATTCTAGCTAGTCTATCTACTATTTCTATGAGTCATATGCAAGACGTCATTTTAGAAAAGACTTTTTCACTATTCAATAAATAGATTCAAATCTATTTGAATCTAGAATCAAACTTTCTGTTTGATTCTAATAGAATCAATAGAATAGCACTAGTTCGTATGTGACGTCTTGCATATGGTTCTAGAATTCTAATCTATTGATTCTAGCTAGTCTATCTACTATTTCTATGAGTCATATGCAAGATGTCATTTTAGAAAAGACTTTTTCACTATTCAATAAATAGATTCAAATCTATTTGAATCTAGAATCAATAGAATAGCACTAGTTCGTATGTGACGTCTTGCATATGGTTCTAGAATTCTAATCTATTGATTCTAGACCAGCTAGAATCAATAGTAGATAGAACAGTGAAAGTTTGATTCTAGCTAGTCTATTTACTATTTCTATGAGTCATATGCAAGACGTCATTTTAGAAAAGACTTTTTCACTATTCAATAAATAAATTCAAATCTATTTGAATCTAGAATCAAACTTTCTGTTTGATTCTAATAGAATCAATAGAATAGCACTAGTTCGTATGTGACGTCTTGCATATGGTTCTAGAATTCTAATCTATTGATTCTAGCTAGTCTATCTACTATTTCTATGAGTCATATGCAAGACGTCATTTTAGAAAAGACTTTTTCGCTATTCAATAAATAGATTCAAATCTATTTGAATCTAGAATCAAACTTTCTGTTTGATTCTAATAGAATCAATAGAATAGCACTAGTTCGTATGTGAGGTCTTGCATATGGTTCTAGAATTCTAATCTATTGATTTTAGACCAGCTAGAATCAATAGTAGATAGAACAGTGAAAGTTTGATTCTAGCTAGTCTATCTACTATTTCTATGAGTCATATAAAAGACGTCATTTTAGAAAAGACTTTTTCACTATTCAATAAATAGATTCAAATCTATTTGAATCTAGAATCAAACTTTCTGTTTGATTCTAATAGAATCAATAGAATAGCACTAGTTCGTATGTGACGTCTTGCATATGGTTCTAGAATTCTAATCTATTGATTCTAGCTAGTCTATCTACTATTTCTATGAGTCATATGCAAGACGTCATTTTAGAAAAGACTTTTTCACTATTCAATAAATAGATTCAAATCTATTTGAATCTAGAATCGAACTTTCTGTTTGATTCTAATAGAATCAATAGAATAGCACTAGTTCGTATGTGACGTCTTGCATATGGTTCTAGAATTCTAATCTATTGATTCTAGACCAGCTAGAATCAATAGTAGATAGAACAGTGAAAGTTTGATTCTAGCTAGTCTATCTACTATTTCTATGAGTCATATGCAAGACGTCATTTTAGAAAAGACTTTTTCACTATTCAATAAATAGATTCAAATCTATTTGAATCTAGAATCAAACTTTCTGTTTGATTCTAATAGAATCAATAGAATAGCACTAGTTCGTATGTGACGTCTTGCATATGGTTCTAGAATTCTAATCTATTGATTCTAGCTAGTCTATCTACTATTTCTATGGGTCATATGCAAGACGTCATTTTAGAAAAGACTTTTTCACTATTCAATAAATAGATTCAAATCTATTTGAATCTAGAATCAAACTTTCTGTTTGATTCTAATAGAATCAATAGAATAGCACTAGTTCGTATGTGACGTCTTGCATATGGTTCTAGAATTCTAATCTATTGATTCTAAACCAGCTAGAATCAATAGTAGATAGAACAGTGAAAGTTTGATTCTAGCTAGTCTATCTACTATTTCTATGAGTCATATGCAAGACGTCATTTTAGAAAAGACTTTTTCACTATTCAATAAATAGATTCAAATCTATTTGAATCTAGAATCAAACTTTCTGTTTGATTCTAATAGAATCAATAGAATAGCACTAGTTCGTATGTGACGTCTTGCATATGGTTCTAAAATTCTAATCTATTGATTCTAGCTAGTCTATCTACTATTTCTATGAGTCAAATGCAAAACGTCATTTTAGAAAAGACTTTTTCACTATTCAATAAATAGATTCAAATCTATTTGAATCTAGATTCAAATTTATTTGAATCTAGAATCAAACTTTCTGTTTGATTCTAATAGAATCAATAGAATAGCACTAGTTCGTATGTGACGTCTTGCATATGGTTCTAGAATTCTAATCTATTGATTCTAGACCAGCTAGAATCAATAGTAGATAGAACAGTGAAAGTTTGATTCTAGCTAGTCTATCTACTATTTCTATGAGTCATATGCATGACGTCATTTTAGAAAAGACTTTTTCACTATTCAATAAATAGATTCAAATCTATTTGAATCTAGAATCAAACTTTCTGTTTGATTCTAATAGAATCAATAGAATAGCACTAGTTTGTATTTGACGTCTTGCATATGGTTCTAGAATTCTAATCTATTGATTCTAGCTAGTCTATCTACTATTTCTATGAGTCATATGCAAGACGTCATTTTAGAAAAGACTTTTTCACTATTCAATAAATAGATTCAAATCTATTTGAATCTAGAATCAAACTTTCTGTTTGATTCTAATAGAATCAATAGAATAGCACTAGTTCGTATGTGACGTCTTGCATATGGTTCTAGAATTCTAATCTATTGATTCTAGACCAGCTAGAATCAATAGTAGATAGAACAGTGAAAGTTTGATTCTAGCTAGTCTATCTACTATTTCTATGAGTCATATGCAAGACGTCATTTTAGAAAAGACTTTTTCACTATTCAATAAATAGATTCAAATCTATTTGAATCTAGAATCAAACTTTCTGTTTGATTCTAATATAATCAATAGAATAGCACTAGTTCGTATGTGACGTCTTGCATATGGTTCTAGAATTCTAATCTATTGATTCTAGACCAGCTAGAATCAATAGTAGATAGAACAGTGAAAGTTTGATTCTAGCTAGTCTATCTACTATTTCTATGAGTCATATGCAAGACGTCATTTTAGAAAAGACTTTTTCACTATTCAATAAATAGATTCAAATCTATTTGAATCTAGAATCAAACTTTCTGTTTGATTCTAATAGAATCAATAGAATAGCACTAGTTCGTATGTGACGTCTTGCATATGGTTCTAGAATTCTAATCTATTGATTCTAGCTAGTCTATCTACTATTTCTATGAGTCATATGCAAGATGTCATTTTAGAAAAGGCTTTTTCACTATTCAATAAATAGATTCAAATCTATTTGAATCTAGAATCAAACTTTCTGTTTGATTCTAATAGAATCAATAGAATAGCACTAGTTCGTATGTGACGTCTTGCATATGGTTCTAGAATTCTAATCTATTGATTCTAGACTAGCTAGAATCAATAGTAGATAGAACTGTGAAAGTTTGATTCTAGCTAGTCTATCTACTATTTCTATGAGTCATATGTAAGACGTCATTTTAGAAAAGACTTTTTCACTATTCAATAAATAGATTCAAATCTATTTGAATCTAGAATCAAACTTTCTGTTTGATTCTAATAGAATCAATAGAATAGCACTAGTTCGTATGTGACGTCTTGCATATGGTTCTAGAATTCTTATCTATTGATTCTAGACCAGCTAGAATCAATAGTAGATAGAACAGTGAAAGTTTGATTCTAGCTAGTCTATCTACTATTTCTATGAGTCATATGCAAGACGTCATTTTAGAAAAGACTTTTTCACTATTCAATAAATAGATTCAAATCTATTTGAATCTAGAATCAAACTTTCTGTTTGATTCTAATAGAATCAATAGAATAGCACTAGTTCGTATGTGACGTCTTGCATATGGTTCTAGAATTCTAATCTATTGATTCTAGCTAGTCTATCTACTATTTCTATGAGTCATATGCAAGACGTCATTTTAGAAAAGACTTTTTCACTATTCAATAAATAGATTCAAATCTATTTGAATCTAGAATCAAACTTTCTGTTTGATTCTAATAGAATCAATAGAATAGCACTAGTTCGTATGTAACGTCTTGCATATGGTTCTAGAATTCTAATCTATTGATTCTAGACCAGCTAGAATCAATAGTAGATAGAACAGTGAAAGTTTGATTCTAGCTAGTTTGAAAAGACTTAGTCTTTTCAGTCTTAGAAAAGACTTTTTCACTATTCAATAAATAGATTCAAATCTATTTGAATCTAGAATCAAACTTTCTGTTTGATTCTAATAGAATCAATAGAATAGCACTAGTTCGTATGTGACGTCTTGCATATGGTTCTAGAATTCTAATCTATTGATTCTAGCTAGTCTATCTACTATTTCTATGAGGCATATACAAGACGTCATTTTAGAAAAGACTTTTTCACTATTCAATAAATAGATTCAAATCTATTTGAATCTAGAATCAAACTTTCTGTTTGATTCTAATAGAATCAATAGAATAGAACTAGTTCGTATGTGACGTCTTGCATATGGTTCTAGAATTCTAATCTATTGATTCTAGCTAGTCTATCTACTATTTCTATGAGTCATTTGCAAGACGTCATTTTAGAAAAGACTTTTTCACTATTCAATAAATAGATTCAAATATATTTGAATCTGAAATCAAACTTTCTGTTTGATTCTATTAGAATCAATAGAATAGCACTAGTTCGTATGTGACGTCTTGCATATGGTTCTAGAATTCTAATCTATTGATTTTAGACCAGCTAGAATCAATAGTAGATAGAACAGTGAAAGTTTGATTCTAGCTAGTCTATCTACTATTTCTATGAGTCATATGCAAGACGTCATTTTAGAAAAGAATTTTTCACTATTCAATAAATAGATTCAAATCTATTTGAATCTAGAATCAAACTTTCTGTTTGATTCTAATAGAATCAATAGAATAGCACTAGTTCGTATGTGACGTCTTGCATATGGTTCTAGAATTCTAATCTATTGATTCTAGCTAGTCTATCTACTATTTCTATGAGTCATATGCAAGACGTCATTTTAGAAAAGACTTTTTCACTATTCAATAAATAGATTCAAATCTATTTGAATCTAGAATCAAACTTTCTGTTTGATTCTAATAGAATCAATAGAATAGCACTAGTTCGTATGTGACGTCTTGCATATGGTTCTAGAATTCTAATCTATTGATTCTAGACCAGCTAGAATCAATAGTAGATAGAACAGTGAAAGTTTGATTCTAGCTAGTCTATCTACTATTTCTATGAGTCATATGCAAGACGTCATTTTAGAAAAGACTTTTTCACTATTCAATAAATAGATTCAAATCTATTTGAATCTAGAATCAAACTTTCTGTTTGATTCTAATAGAATCAATAGAATAGCACTAGTTCGTATGTGACGTCTTGCATATGGTTCTAGAATTCTAATCTATTGATTCTAGACCATTTAGAATCAATAGTAGATAGAACAGTGAAAGTTTGATTCTAGCTAGTCTATCTACTATTTCTATGAGTCATATGCAAGACGTCATTTTAGAAAAGACTTTTTCACTATTCAATAAATAGATTCAAATCTATTTGAATCTAGAATCAAACTTTCTGTTTGATTCTAATAGAATCAATAGAATAGCACTAGTTCGTATGTGACGTCTTGCATATGGTTCGAGAATTCTAATCTATTGATTCTAGCTAGTCTATCTACTATTTCTATGAGTCATATGCAAGACGTCATTTTAGAAAAGACTTTTTCACTATTCAATAAATAGATTCAAATCTATTTGAATCTAGAATCAAACTTTCTGTTTGATTCTAATAGAATCAATAGAATAGCACTAGTTCGTATGTGACGTCTTGCATATGGTTCTAGAATTCTAATCTATTGATTCTAGACCAGCTAGAATCAATAGTAGATAGAACAGTGAAAGTTTGATTCTAGCTAGTCTATCTACTATTTCTATGAGTCATATGCAAGACGTCATTTTAGAAAAGACTTTTTCACTATTCAATAAATAGATTCAAATCTATTTGAATCTAGAATCAAACTTTCTGTTTGATTCTAATAGAATCAATAGAATAGCACTAGTTCGTATGTGACGTCTTGCATATGGTTCTAGAATTCTAATCTATTGATTCTAGCTAGTCTATCTACTATTTCTATGAATCATATGCAAGACGTCATTTTAGAAAAGACTTTTTCACTATTCAATAAATAGATTCAAATCTATTTGAATCTAGAATCAAACTTTCTGTTTGATTCTAATAGAATCAATAGAATAGCACTAGTTCGTATGTGACGTCTTGCATATGGTTCTAGAATTCTAATCTATTGATTCTAGACCAGCTAGAATCAATAGTAGATAGAACAGTGAAAGTTTGATTCTAGCTAGTCTATCTACTATTTCTATGAGTCATATGCAAGACGTCATTTTAGAAAAGACTTTTTCACTATTCAATAAATAGATTCAAATCTATTTGAATCTAGAATCAAACTTTCTGTTTGATTCTAATAGAATCAATAGAATAGCACTAGTTCGTATGTGACGTCTTGCATATGGTTCTAGAATTCTAATCTATTGATTCTAGCTAGTCTATCTACTATTTCTATGAGTCATTTGCAAGACGTCATTTTAGAAAAGACTTTTTCACTATTCAATAAATAGATTCAAATATATTTGAATCTGAAATCAAACTTTCTGTTTGATTCTATTAGAATCAATAGAATAGCACTAGTTCGTATGTGACGTCTTGCATATGGTTCTAGAATTCTAATCTATTGATTTTAGACCAGCTAGAATCAATAGTAGATAGAACAGTGAAAGTTTGATTCTAGCTAGTCTATCTACTATTTCTATGAGTCATATGCAAGACGTCATTTTAGAAAAGAATTTTTCACTATTCAATAAATAGATTCAAATCTATTTGAATCTAGAATCAAACTTTCTGTTTGATTCTAATAGAATCAATAGAATAGCACTAGTTCGTATGTGACGTCTTGCATATGGTTCTAGAATTCTAATCTATTGATTCTAGCTAGTCTATCTACTATTTCTATGAGTCATATGCAAGACGTCATTTTAGAAAAGACTTTTTCACTATTCAATAAATAGATTCAAATCTATTTGAATCTAGAATCAAACTTTCTGTTTGATTCTAATAGAATCAATAGAATAGCACTAGTTCGTATGTGACGTCTTGCATATGGTTCTAGAATTCTAATCTATTGATTCTAGACCAGCTAGAATCAATAGTAGATAGAACAGTGAAAGTTTGATTCTAGCTAGTCTATCTACTATTTCTATGAGTCATATGCAAGACGTCATTTTAGAAAAGACTTTTTCACTATTCAATAAATAGATTCAAATCTATTTGAATCTAGAATCAAACTTTCTGTTTGATTCTAATAGAATCAATAGAATAGCACTAGTTCGTATGTGACGTCTTGCATATGGTTCTAGAATTCTAATCTATTGATTCTAGACCATTTAGAATCAATAGTAGATAGAACAGTGAAAGTTTGATTCTAGCTAGTCTATCTACTATTTCTATGAGTCATATGCAAGACGTCATTTTAGAAAAGACTTTTTCACTATTCAATAAATAGATTCAAATCTATTTGAATCTAGAATCAAACTTTCTGTTTGATTCTAATAGAATCAATAGAATAGCACTAGTTCGTATGTGACGTCTTGCATATGGTTCGAGAATTCTAATCTATTGATTCTAGCTAGTCTATCTACTATTTCTATGAGTCATATGCAAGACGTCATTTTAGAAAAGACTTTTTCACTATTCAATAAATAGATTCAAATCTATTTGAATCTAGAATCAAACTTTCTGTTTGATTCTAATAGAATCAATAGAATAGCACTAGTTCGTATGTGACGTCTTGCATATGGTTCTAGAATTCTAATCTATTGATTCTAGACCAGCTAGAATCAATAGTAGATAGAACAGTGAAAGTTTGATTCTAGCTAGTCTATCTACTATTTCTATGAGTCATATGCAAGACGTCATTTTAGAAAAGACTTTTTCACTATTCAATAAATAGATTCAAATCTATTTGAATCTAGAATCAAACTTTCTGTTTGATTCTAATAGAATCAATAGAATAGCACTAGTTCGTATGTGACGTCTTGCATATGGTTCTAGAATTCTAATCTATTGATTCTAGCTAGTCTATCTACTATTTCTATGAGTCATATGCAAGACGTCATTTTAGAAAAGACTTTTTCACTATTCAATAAATAGATTCAAATCTATTTGAATCTAGAATCAAACTTTCTGTTTGATTCTAATAGAATCAATAGAATGGCACTAGATCGTATGTGACATCTTGCATATGGTTTTAGAATTCTAATCTATTGATTCTAGACCAGCTAGAATCAATAGTAGATAGAACAGTGAAAGTTTGATTCTAGCTAGTCTATCTACTATTTCTATGAGTCATATGCAAGATGTCATTTTAGAAAAGACTTTTTCACTATTCAATAAATAGATTCAAATCTATTTGAATCTAGAATCAAACTTTCTGTTTGATTCTAATAGAATCAATAGAATAGCACTAGTTCGTATGTGACGTCTTGCATATGGTTCTAGAATTCTAATCTATTGATTCTAGCTAGTCTATCTACTATTTCTATGAGTCATATGCAAGACGTCATTTTAGAAAAGACTTTTTCACTATTCAATAAATAGATTCAACTCTATTTGAATCTAGAATCAAACTTTCTGTTTGATTCTAATAGAATCAATAGAATAGCACTAGTTCGTATGTGACGTCTTGCATATGGTTCTAGAATTCTAATCTATTGATTCTAGACCAGCTAGAATCAATAGTAGATAGAACAGTGAAAGTTTGATTCTAGCTAGTCTATTTACTATTTCTATAAGTCATATGCAAGACGTCATTTTAGAAAAGACTTTTTCACTATTCAATAAATAGATTCAAATCTATTTGAATCTAGAATCAAACTTTCTGTTTGATTCTAATAGAATCAATAGAATAGCACTAGTTCGTATGTGACGTCTTGCATATGGTTCTAGAATTCTAATCTATTGATTCTAGCTAGTCTATCTACTATTTCTATGAGTCATATGCAAGACGTATTTTTAGAAAAGACTTTTTCACTATTCAATAAATAGATTCAAATCTATTTGAATCTAGAATCAAACTTTCTGTTTGATTCTAATAGAATCAATAGAATAGCACTAGTTCGTATGTGACGTCTTGCATATGGTTCTAGAATTCTGATCTATTGATTCTAGCTAGTCTATCTACTATTTCTATGAGTCATATGCAAGACGTCATTTTAGAAAAGACTTTTTCACTATTCAATAAATAGATTCAAATCTATTTGAATCTAGAATCAAACTTTCTGTTTGATTCTAATAGAATCAATAGAATAGCACTAGTTCGTATGTGACGTCTTGCATATGGTTCTAGAATTCTAATCTATTGATTCTAGACCAGCTAGAATCAATAGTAGATAGAACAGTGAAAGTTTGATTCTAGCTAGTCTATCTACTATTTCTATAAGTCATATGCAAGACGTCATTTTAGAAAAGACTTTTTCACTATTCAATAAATAGATTCAAATCTATTTGAATCTAGAATCAAACTTTCTGTTTGATTCTAATAGAATCAATAGAATAGCACTAGTTCGTATGTGACGTCTTGCATATGGTTCTAGAATTCTAATCTATTGATTCTAGACCAGCTAGAATCAATAGTAGATAGAACAGTGAAAGTTTGATTCTAGCTAGTCTATCTACTATTTCTATGAGTCATATGCAAGACGTCATTTTAGAAAAGACTTTTTCACTATTCAATAAATAGATTCAAATCTATTTGATTCTAGAATCAAGCTTTCTGTTTGATTCTAATAGAATCAATAGAATAGCACTAGTTCGTATGTGACGTCTTGCATATGGTTCTAGAATTCTAATCTATTGATTCTAGCTAGTCTATCTACTATTTCTATGATTCATATGCAAGACGTCATTTTAGAAAAGACTTTTTCACTATTCAATAAATAGATTCAAATCTATTTGAATCTAGAATCAAACTTTCTGTTTGATTCTAATAGAATCAATAGAATAGCACTAGTTCGTATGTGACGTCTTGTATATGGTTCTAGAATTCTAATCTATTGATTCTAGACCAGCTAGAATCAATAGTAGATAGAAGAGTGAAAGTTTGATTCTAGCTAGTCTATATACTATTTCTATGAGTCATATGCAAGACGTCATTTTAGAAAAGACTTTTTCACTATTCAATAAATAGATTCAAATCTATTTGAATCTAGAATCAAACTTTCTGTTTGATTCTAATAGAATCAATAGAATAGCACTAGTTCGTATGTGACGTCTTGCATATGGTTCTAGAATTCTAATCTATTGATTCTAGCTAGTCTATCTACTATTTCTATGAGTCATATGCAAGACGTCATTTTAGAAAAGACTTTTTCACTATTCAATAAATAGATTCAAATCTATTTGAATCTAGAATCAAACTTTCTGTTTGATTCTAATAGAATCAATAGAATAGCACTAGTTCGTATGTGAAGTCTTGCATATGGTTCTAGAATTCTAATCTATTGATTCTAGACCAGCTAAAATCAATAGTAGATAGAACAGTAAAAGTTTGATTCTAGCTAGTCTATCTACTATTTCTATGAGTCATATGCAAGACGTCATTTTAGAAAAGACTTTTTCACTATTCAATAAATAGATTCAAATCTATTTGAATCTAGAATCAAACTTTCTGTTTGATTCTAATAGAATCAATAGAATAGCACTAGTTCGTATGTGACGTCTTGCATATGGTTCTAGAATTCTAATCTATTGATTCTAGCTAGTCTATCTACTATTTCTATGAGTCATATGCAAGACGTCATTTTAGAAAAGACTTTTTCACTATTCAATAAATAGATTCAAATCTATTTGAATCTAGAATCAAACTTTCTGTTTGATTCTAATAGAATCAATAGAATAGCACTAGTTCGTATGTGACGTCTTGCATATGGTTCTAGAATTCTAATCTATTGATTCTAGACCAGCTAGAATCAATAGTAGATAGAACATTGAAAGTTTGATTCTAGCTAGTCTATCTACTATTTCTATGAGTCATATGCAAGACGTCATTTTAGAAAAGACTTTTTCACTATTCAATAAATAGATTCAAATCTATTTGAATCTAGAATCAAACTTTCTGTTTGATTCTAATAGAATCAATAGAATAGCACTAGTTCGTATGTGACGTCTTGCATATGGTTCTAGAATTCTAATCTATTGATTCTAGCTAGTCTATCTACTATTTCTATGAGTCATATGCAAGACGTCATTTTAGAAAAGACTTTTTCACTATTCAATAAATAGATTCAAATCTATTTGAATCTAGAATCAAACTTTCTGTTTGATTTTAATAGAATCAATAGAATAGCACTAGTTCGTATGTGACGTCTTGCATATGGTTCTAGAATTCTAATCTATTGATTCTAGACCAGCTAGAATCAATAGTAGATAGAACAGTGAAAGTTTGATTCTAGCTAGTCTATCTACTATTTCTATGAGTCATATGCAAGACGTCATTTTAGAAAAGACTTTTTTACTATTCAATAAATAGATTCAAATCTATTTGAATCTAGAATCAAACTTTCTGTTTGATTCTAATAGAATCAATAGAATAGCACTAGTTCGTATGTGACGTCTTGCATATGGTTCTAAAATTCTAATCTATTGATTCTAGCTAGTCTATCTACTATTTCTATGAGTCATATGCAAGACGTCATTTTAGAAAAGACTTTTTCACTATTCAATAAATAGATTCAAATCTATTTGAATCTAGAATCAAACTTTCTTTTTGATTCTAATAGAATCAATAGAATAGCACTAGTTCGTATGTGACGTCTTGCATATGGTTCTAGAATTCTAATCTATTGATTCTAGACCAGCTAGAATCAATAGTAGATAGAACAGTGAAAGTTTTATTCTAGCTAGTCTATCTACTATTTCTATGAGTCATATGCAAGACGTCATTTTAGAAAAGACTTTTTCACTATTCAATAAATAGATTCAAATCTATTTGTATCTAGAATCAAACTTTCTGTTTGATTCTAATAGAATCAATAGAATAGCACTAGTTCGTATGTGACGTCTTGCATATGGTTCTAGAATTCTAATCTATTGATTCTAGCTAGTCTATCTACTATTTCTATGAGTCATATGCAAGACGTCATTTTAGAAAAGACTTTTTCACTATTCAATAAATAGATTTAAATCTATTTGAATCTAGAATCAAACTTTCTGTTTGATTCTAATAGAATCAATAGAATAGCACTAGTTCGTATGTGACGTCTTGCATATGGTTCTAGAATTCTAATCTATTGATTCTAGACCAGCTAGAATCAATAGTAGATAGAACAGTGAAAGTTTGATTCTAGCTAGTCTATCTACTATTTCTATGAGTCATATGCAAGACGTCATTTTAGAAAAGACTTTTTCACTATTCAATAAATAGATTCAAATCTATTTGAATCTAGAATCAAACTTTCTGTTTGATTCTAATAGAATCAATAGAATAGCACTAGTTCGTATGTGACGTCTTGCATATGGTTCTAGAATTCTAATCTATTGATTCTAGCTAGTCTATCTACTATTTCTATGAGTCATATGCAAGACGTCATTTTAGAAAAGACTTTTTCACTATTCAATAAATAGATTCAAATCTATTTGAATCTAGAATCAAACTTTCTGTTTGATTCTAATAGAATCAATAGAATAGCACTAGTTCGTATGTGACGTCTTGCATATGGTTCGAGAATTCTAATCTATTGATTCTAGACCAGCTAGAATCAATAGTAGATAGAACAGTGAAAGTTTGATTCTAGCTAGTCTATCTACTATTTCTATGAGTCATATGCAAGACGTCATTTTAGAAAAGACTTTTTCACTATTCAATAAATAGATTCAAATCTATTTGAATCTAGAATCAAACTTTCTGTTTGATTCTAATAGAATCAATAGAATAGCACTAGTTCGTATGTGACGTCTTGCATATGGTTCTAGAATTCTAATCTATTGATTCTAGCTAGTCTATCTACTATTTCTATGAGTCATATGCAAGACGTCATTTTAGAAAAGACTTTTTCACTATTCAATAAATAGATTCAAATCTATTTGAATCTAGAATCAAACTTTCTGTTTGATCTTAATAGAATCAATAGAATAGCACTAGTTCATATGTGACGTCTTGCATATGGTTTTAGAATTCTAATCTATTGATTCTAGACCAGCTAGAATCAATAGTAGATAGAACAGTGAAAGTTTGATTCTAGCTAGTCTATCTACTATTTCTATGAGTCATATGCAAGACGTCATTTTAGAAAAGACTTTTTCACTTTTCAATAAATAGATTCAAATCTATTTGAATCTAGAATCAAACTTTCAGTTTGATTCTAATAGAATCAATAGAATAGCACTAGTTCGTATGTGACGTCTTGCACATGGTTCTAGAATTATAATCTATTGATTCTAGCTAGTCTATCTACTATTTCTATGAGTCATATGCAAGACGTCATTTTAGAAAAGACTTTTTCACTATTCAATAAATAGATTCAAATCTATTTGAATCTAGAATCAAACTTTCTGTTTGATTCTAATAGAATCAATAGAATAGCACTAGTTCGTATGTGACGTCTTGCATATGGTTCGAGAATTCTAATCTATTGATTCTAGACCAGCTAGAATCAATAGTAGATAGAACAGTGAAAGTTTGATTCTAGCTAGTCTATCTACTATTTCTATGAGTCATATGCAAGACGTCATTTTAGAAAAGACTTTTTCACTATTCAATAAATAGATTCAAATCTATTTGAATCTAGAATCAAACTTTCTGTTTGATTCTAATAGAATCAATAGAATAGCACTAGTTCGTATGTGACGTCTTGCATATGGTTCTAGAATTCTAATCTATTGATTCTAGACCAGCTAGAATCAATAGTAGATAGAATAGTGAAAGTTTGATTCTAGCTAGTCTATCTACTATTTCTATGAGTCATATGCAAGACGTCATTTTAGAAAAGACTTTTTCACTATTCAATAAATAGATTCAAATCTATTTGAATCTAGAATCAAACTTTCTGTTTGATTCTAATAGAATCAATAGAATAGCACTAGTTCGTATGTGACGTCTTGCATATGGTTCTAGAATTCTAATCTATTGATTCTAGCTAGTCTATCTACTATTTCTATGAGTCATATGCAAGACGTCATTTTAGAAAAGACTTTTTCACTATTCAATAAATAGATTCAAATCTATTTGAATCTAGAATCAAACTTTCTGTTTGATTTTAATAGAATCAATAGAATAGCACTAGTTCGTATGTTACGTCTTGCATATGGTTCTAGAATTCTAATCTATTGATTCTAGACCAGCTAGAATCAATAGTAGATAGAACAGTGAAAGTTTGATTCTAGCTAGTCTATCTACTATTTCTATGAGTCATATGCAAGACGTCATTTTAGAAAAGACTTTTTCACTATTCAATAAATAGATTCAAATCTATTTGAATCTAGAATCAAACTTTCTGTTTGATTCTAATAGAATCAATAGAATAGCACTAGTTCGTATGTGACGTCTTGCATATGGTTCTAGAATTCTAATCTATTGATTCTAGCTAGTCTATCTACTATTTCTATGAGTCATATGCAAGACGTCATTTTAGAAAAGACTTTTTCACTATTCAATAAATAGATTTAAATCTATTTGAATCTAGAATCAAACTTTCTGTTTGATTCTAATAGAATCAATAGAATAGCACTAGTTCGTATGTGACGTCTTGCATATGGTTCTAGAATTCTAATCTATTGATTCTAGCTAGTCTATCTACTATTTCTATGAGTCATATGCAAGACGTCATTTTAGAACAGACTTTTTCACTATTCAATAAATAGATTCAAATCTATTTGAATCTAGAATCAAACTTTCTGTTTGATTCTAATAGAATCAATAGAATAGCACTAGTTCGTATGTGACGTCTTGCATATGGTTCGAGAATTCTAATCTATTGATTCTAGACCAGCTAGAATCAATAGTAGATAGAACAGTGAAAGTTTGATTCTAGCTAGTCTATCTACTATTTCTATGAGTCATATGGAAGACGTCATTTTAGAAAAGACTTTTTCACTATTCAATAAATAGATTCAAATCTATTTGAATCTAGAATCAAACTTTCTGTTTGATTCTAATAGAATCAATAGAATAGCACTAATTCGTATGTGACGTCTTGCATATGGTTCTAGAATTCTAATCTATTGATTCTAGCTAGTCTATCTACTATTTCTATGAGTCATATGCAAGACGTCATTTTAGAAAAGGCTTTTTCACTATTCAATAAATAGATTCAAATCTATTTGAATCTAGAATCAAACTTTCTGTTTGATTCTAATAGAATCAATAGAATAGCACTAGTTCGTATGTGACGTCTTGCATATGGTTCTAGAATTCTAATCTATTGATTCTAGACCAGCTAGAATCAATAGTAGATAGAACAGTGAAAGTTTGATTCTAGCTAGTCTATCTACTATTTCTATGAGTCATATGCAAGACGTCATTTTGGAAAAGACTTTTTCACTATTCAATAAATAGATTCAAATCTATTTGAATCTAGAATCAAACTTTCTGTTTGATTCTAATAGAATCAATAGAATAGCACTAGTTCGTATGTGACGTCTTGCATATGATTCTAGAATTCTAATCTATTGATTCTAGCTAGTCTATCTACTATTTCTATGAGTCATATGCAAGACGTCATTTTAGAAAAGACTTTTTCACTATTCAATAAATAGATTCAAATCTATTTGAATCTAGAATCAAACTTTCTGTTTGATTTTAATAGAATCAATAGAATAGCACTAGTTCATATGTGACGTCTTGCATATGGTTTTAGAATTCTAATCTATTGATTCTAGACCAGCTAGAATCAATAGTAGATAGAACAGTGAAAGTTTGATTCTAGCTAGTCTATCTACTATTTCTATGAGTCATATGCAAGACGTCATTTTAGAAAAGACTTTTTCACTTTTCAATAAATAGATTCAAATCTATTTGAATCTAGAATCAAACTTTCTGTTTGATTCTAATAGAATCAATAGAATAGCACTAGTTCGTATGTGACGTCTTGCATATGGTTCTAGAATTCTAATCTATTGATTCTAGCTAGTCTATCTACTATTTCTATGAGTCATATGCAAGACGTCATTTTAGAAAAGACTTTTTCACTATTCAATAAATAGATTCAAATCTATTTGAATCTAGAATCAAACTTTCTGTTTGATTCTAATAGAATCAATAGAATAGCACTAGTTCGTATGTGACGTCTTGCATATGGTTCGAGAATTCTAATCTATTGATTCTAGACCAGCTAGAATCAATAGTAGATAGAACAGTGAAAGTTTGATTCTAGCTAGTCTATCTACTATTTCTATGAGTCATATGCAAGACGTCATTTTAGAAAAGACTTTTTCACTATTTAATAAATAGATTGAAATCTATTTGAATCTAGAATCAAACTTTCTGTTTGATTCTAATAGAATCAATAGAATAGCACTAGTTCGTATGTGACGTCTTGCATATGGTTCTAGAATTCTAATCTATTGATTCTAGCTAGTCTATCTACTATTTCTATGAGTCATATGCAAGACGTCATTTTAGAAAAGACTTTTTCACTATTCAATAAATAGATTCAAATCTATTTGAATCTAGAATCAAACTTTCTGTTTGATTCTAATAGAATCAATAGAATAGCACTAGTTCGAATGTGACGTCTTGCATATGGTTCTAGAATTCTAATCTATTTATTCTAGACCAGCTAGAATCAATAGTAGATAGAACAGTGAAAGTTTGATTCTAGCTAGTCTATCTACTATTTCTATGAGTCATATGCAAGACGTCATTTTGGAAAAGACTTTTTCACTATTCAATAAATAGATTCAAATCTATTTGAATCTAGAATCAAACTTTCTGTTTGATTCTAATAGAATCAATAGAATAGCACTAGTTCGTATGTGACGTCTTGCATATGATTCTAGAATTCTAATCTATTGATTCTAGCTAGTCTATCTACTATTTCTATGAGTCATATGCAAGACGTCATTTTAGAAAAGACTTTTTCACTATTCAATAAATAGATTCAAATCTATTTGAATCTAGAATCAAACTTTCTGTTTGATTTTAATAGAATCAATAGAATAGCACTAGTTCATATGTGACGTCTTGCATATGGTTTTAGAATTCTAATCTATTGATTCTAGACCAGCTAGAATCAATAGTAGATATAACAGTGAAAGTTTGATTCTAGCTAGTCTATCTACTATTTCTATGAGTCATATGCAAGACGTCATTTTAGAAAAGACTTTTTCACTTTTCAATAAATAGATTCAAATCTATTTGAATCTAGAATCAAACTTTCTGTTTGATTCTAATAGAATCAATAGAATAGCACTAGTTCGTATATGAGGTCTTGCATATGGTTCTAGAATTCTAATCTATTGATTCTAGCTAGTCTATCTACTATTTCTATGAGTCATATGCAAGACGTCATTTTAGAAAAGACTTTTTCACTATTCAATAAATAGATTCAAATCTATTTGAATCTAGAATCAAACTTTCTGTTTGATTCTAATAGAATCAATAGAATAGCACTAGTTCGTATGTGACGTCTTGCATATGGTTCGAGAATTCTAATCTATTGATTCTAGACCAGCTAGAATCAATAGTAGATAAAACAGTGAAAGTTTGATTCTAGCTAGTCTATCCTACTATTTCTATGAGTCATATGCAAGACGTCATTTTAGAAAAGACTTTTTCACTATTTAATAAATAGATTCAAATCTATTTGAATCTAGAATCAAACTTTCTGTTTGATTCTAATAGAATCGATAGAATAGCACTAGTTCGTATGTGACGTCTTGCATATGGTTCTAGAATTCTAATCTATTTATTCTAGCTAGTCTATCTACTATTTCTATGAGTCATATGCAAGACGTCATTTTAGAAAAGACTTTTTCACCATTCAATAAATAGATTCAAATCTATTTGAATCTAGAATCAAACTTTCTGTTTGATTCTAATAGAATCAATAGAATAGCACTAGTTCGTATGTGACGTCTTGCATATGGTTCTAGAATTCTAATCTATTGATTCTAGACCAGCTAGAATCAATAGTAGATAGAACAGTGAAAGTTTGATTCTAGCTAGTCTATCTACTATTTCTATGAGTCATATGCAAGACGTCATTTTAGAAAAGACTTTTTCACTATTCAATAAATAGATTCAAATCTATTTGAATCTAGAATCAAACTTTCGGTTTGATTCTAATAGAATCAATAGAATAGCACTAGTTCGTATGTGACGTCTTGCATATGGTTCTAGAATTCTAATCTATTGATTCTAGCTAGTCTATCTACTATTTCTATGAGTCATATGCAAGACGTCATTTTAGAAAAGACTTTTTCACTATTCAATAAATAGATTCAAATCTATTTGAATCTAGAATCAAACTTTCTGTTTGATTCTAATAGAATCAATAGAATAGCACTAGTTCGTATGTGACGTCTTGCATATGGTTCTAGAATTCTAATCTATTGATTCTAGACCAGCTAGAATCAATAGTAGATAGAACAGTGAAAGTTTGATTCTAGCTAGTCTATCTACTATTTCTATGAGTCATATGCAAGACGTCATTTTAGAAAAGACTTTTTTACTATTCAATAAATAGATTCAAATCTATTTGAATCTAGAATCAAACTTTCTGTTTGATTATAATAGAATCAATAGAATAGCACTAGTTCGTATGTGACGTCTTGCATATGGTTCTAGAATTCTAATCTATTGATTCTAGCTAGTCTATCTACTATTTCTATGAGTCATATGCAAGACGTCATTTTAGAAAAGACTTTTTCACTATTCAATAAATAGATTCAAATCTATTTGAATCTAGAATCAAACTTTCTGTTTGATTCTAATAGAATCAATAGAATAGCACTAGTTCGTATGTGACGTCTTGCATATGGTTCTAGAATTCTAATCTATTGATTCTAGACCAGCTAGAATCAATAGTAGATAGAACAGTGAAAGTTTGATTCTAGCTAGTCTATCTACTATTTCTATGAGTCATATGCAAGACGTCATTTTAGAAAAGACTTTTTCACTATTCAATAAATAGATTCAAATCTATTTGAATCTAGAATCAAACTTTCTGTTTGATTCTAATAGAATCAATAGAATAGCACTAGTTCGTATGTGACGTCTTGCATATGGTTC
>NW_027063434.1:0-35581 GCF_032884065.1 Artemia franciscana | reverse complement strand
TTTTAGTTTTCGAGGGTAATAGCTACGTATGTTGAAAAAATGAAGATATTAGACTATTTTATGATTGCAAATGGTAAAGAATGTGATTAAAGGCTCTTTTCCTATTTCAAAAGTTTTAGTTTTCGAGGGTAATAGCTACGTATGTGAAAAAATGAAGATATTAGACTATTTTATGATTGCACATGGTAAAGAATGTGATTAAAGGCTCTTTTCCTATTTCAAAAGTTTTAGTTTTCGAGGGTAATAGCTACGTATGTTGAAAAAATGAAGATATTAGACTATTTTATGATTGCAAATGGTAAAGAATGTGATTAAAGGCTCTTTTCCTATTCAAAAGTTTTAGTTTTCGAGGGTAATAGCTACGTATGTTGAAAAAATGAAGATATTAGACTATTTTATGATTGCAAATGGTAAAGAATGTGATTAAAGGCTCTTTTCCTATTTGTCAAAAGTTTTAGTTTTCGAGGGTAATAGCTACGTATGTTGAAAAAATGAAGATATTAGACTATTTTATGATTGCACATGGTAAAGAATGTGATTAAAGGCTCTTTTCCTATTTCAAAAGTTTTAGTTTTCGAGGGTAATAGCTACGTATGTTGAAAAAATGAAGATATTAGACAATTTTATGATTGCAAATGGTAAAGAATGTGATTAAAGGCTCTTTTCCTATGTCAAAAGTTTTAGTTTTCGAGGGTAATAGCTACGTATGTTGAAAAAATGAAGATATTAGACTATTTTATGATTGCACATGGTAAAGAATGTGATTAAAGGCTCTTTTCCTATTTCAAAAGTTTTAGTTTTCGAGGGTAATAGCTACGTATGTTGAAAAAATGAAGATATTAGACTATTTTATGATTGCAAATGGTAAAGAATGTGATTAAAGGCTCTTTTCCTATTTCAAAAGTTTTAGTTTTCGAGGGTAATAGCTACGTATGTTGAAAAAATGAAGATATTAGACTATTTTATGATTGCAAATGGTAAAGAATGTGATTAAAGGCTCTTTTCCTATTGTCAAAAGTTTTAGTTTTCGAGGGTAATAGCTGTATGTTGAAAAAATGAAGATATTAGACTATTTTATGATTGCACATGGTAAAGAATGTGATTAAAGGCTCTTTTCCTATTTCAAAAGTTTTAGTTTTCGAGGGTAATAGCTACGTATGTTGAAAAAATGAAGATATTAGACTATTTTATGATTGCAAATGGTAAAGAATGTGATTAAAGGCTCTTTTCCTATTTCAAAAGTTTTAGTTTTCGAGGGTAATAGCTACGTCTGTTGAAAAAATGAAGATATTAGACTATTTTATGATTGCAAATGGTAAAGAATGTGATTAAAGGCTCTTTTCCTATTTCAAAAGTTTTAGTTTTCGAGGGTAATAGCTACGTATGTTGAAAAAATGAAGATATTAGACTATTTTATGATTGCAAATGGTAAAGAATGTGATTAAAGGCTCTTTTCCTATTTCAAAAGTTTTAGTTTTCGAGGGTAATAGCTACGTATGTTGAAAAAATGAAGATATTAGACTATTTTATGATTGCAAATGGTAAAGAATGTGATTAAAGGCTCTTTTCCTATTTCAAAAGTTTTAGTTTTCGAGGGTAATAGCTACGTATGTTGAAAAAATGAAGATATTAGACTATTTTATGATTGCAACATGGTAAAGAATGTGATTAAAGGCTCTTTTCCTATTTCAAAAGTTTTAGTTTTCGAGGGTAATAGCTACGTATGTTGAAAAAATGAAGATATTAGACTATTTTATGATTGCAAATGGTAAAGAATGTGATTAAAGGCTCTTTTCCTATTTCAAAAGTTTTAGTTTTCGAGGGTAATAGCTACGTATGTTGAAAAAATGAAGATATTAGACTATTTTATGATTGCAAATGGTAAAGAATGTGATTAAAGGCTCTTTTCCTATTTCAAAAGTTTTAGTTTTCGAGGGTAATAGCTACGTATGTTGAAAAAATGAAGATATTAGACTATTTTATGATTGCAAATGGTAAAGAATGTGATTAAAGGCTCTTTTCCTATTTCAAAAGTTTTAGTTTTCGAGGGTAATAGCTACGTATGTTGAAAAAATGAAGATATTAGACTATTTTATGATTGCAAATGGTAAAGAATGTGATTAAAGGCTCTTTTCCTATTTCAAAAGTTTTAGTTTTCGAGGGTAATAGCTACGTATGTTGAAAAAATGAAGATATTAGACTATTTTATGATTGCACATGGTAAAGAATGTGATTAAAGGCTCTTTTCCTATTTCAAAAGTTTTAGTTTTCGAGGGTAATAGCTACGTATGTTGAAAAAATGAAGATATTAGACTATTTTATGATTGCAAATGGTAAAGAATGTGATTAAAGGCTCTTTTCCTATTTCAAAAGTTTTAGTTTTCGAGGGTAATAGCTACGTATGTTGAAAAAATGAAGATATTAGACTATTTTATGATTGCAAATGGTAAAGAATGTGATTAAAGGCTCTTTTCCTATTTCAAAAGTTTTAGTTTTCGAGGGTAATAGCTACGTATGTTGAAAAAATGAAGATATTAGACTATTTTATGATTGCAAATGGTAAAGAATGTGATTAAAGGCTCTTTTCCTATTTCAAAAGTTTTAGTTTTCGAGGGTAATAGCTACGTATGTTGAAAAAATGAAGATATTAGACTATTTTATGATTGCAATGGTAAAGAATGTGATTAAAGGCTCTTTTCCTATTTCAAAAGTTTTAGTTTTCGAGGGTAATAGCTACGTATGTTGAAAAAATGAAGATATTAGACTATTTTATGATTGCAATGGTAAAGAATGTGATTAAAGGCTCTTTTCCTATTTCAAAAGTTTTAGTTTTCGAGGGTAATAGCTACGTATGTTGAAAAAATGAAGATATTAGACTATTTTATGATTGCAATGGTAAAGAATGTGATTAAAGGCTCTTTTCCTATTTCAAAAGTTTTAGTTTTCGAGGGTAATAGCTGTATGTTGAAAAAATGAAGATATTAGACTATTTTATGATTGCAAATGGTAAAGAATGTGATTAAAGGCTCTTTTCCTATTTCAAAAGTTTTAGTTTTCGAGGGTAATAGCTACGTATGTTGAAAAAATGAAGATATTAGACTATTTTATGATTGCAAATGGTAAAGAATGTGATTAAAGGCTCTTTTCCTATGTCAAAAGTTTTAGTTTTCGAGGGTAATAGCTACGTATGTTGAAAAAATGAAGATATTAGACTATTTTATGATTGCAATGGTAAAGAATGTGATTAAAGGCTCTTTTCCTATTTCAAAAGTTTTAGTTTTCGAGGGTAATAGCTACGTATGTTGAAAAAATGAAGATATTAGACTATTTTATGATTGCAAATGGTAAAGAATGTGATTAAAGGCTCTTTTCCTATTTCAAAAGTTTTAGTTTTCGAGGGTAATAGCTACGTATGTTGAAAAAATGAAGATATTAGACTATTTTATGATTGCACATGGTAAAGAATGTGATTAAAGGCTCTTTTCCTATTTCAAAAGTTTTAGTTTTCGAGGGTAATAGCTACGTATGTTGAAAAAATGAAGATATTAGACTATTTTATGATTGCAAATGGTAAAGAATGTGATTAAAGGCTCTTTTCCTATTTCAAAAGTTTTAGTTTTCGAGGGTAATAGCTACGTATGTTGAAAAAATGAAGATATTAGACTATTTTATGATTGCAAATGGTAAAGAATGTGATTAAAGGCTCTTTTCCTATTTGTCAAAAGTTTTAGTTTTCGAGGGTAATAGCTACGTATGTTGAAAAAATGAAGATATTAGACTATTTTATGATTGCAATGGTAAAGAATGTGATTAAAGGCTCTTTTCCTATTTCAAAAGTTTTAGTTTTCGAGGGTAATAGCTACGTATGTTGAAAAAATGAAGATATTAGACTATTTTATGATTGCAAATGGTAAAGAATGTGATTAAAGGCTCTTTTCCTATTTCAAAAGTTTTAGTTTTCGAGGGTAATAGCTACGTATGTGAAAAAATGAAGATATTAGACAATTTTATGATTGCAATGGTAAAGAATGTGATTAAAGGCTCTTTTCCTATTTCAAAAGTTTTAGTTTTCGAGGGTAATAGCTACGTATGTTGAAAAAATGAAGATATTAGACTATTTTATGATTGCAAATGGTAAAGAATGTGATTAAAGGCTCTTTTCCTATTTCAAAAGTTTTAGTTTTCGAGGGTAATAGCTACGTATGTTGAAAAAATGAAGATATTAGACTATTTTATGATTGCAAATGGTAAAGAATGTGATTAAAGGCTCTTTTCCTATGTCAAAAGTTTTAGTTTTCGAGGGTAATAGCTACGTATGTTGAAAAAATGAAGATATTAGACTATTTTATGATTGCACATGGTAAAGAATGTGATTAAAGGCTCTTTTCCTATTTCAAAAGTTTTAGTTTTCGAGGGTAATAGCTACGTATGTTGAAAAAATGAAGATATTAGACTATTTTATGATTGCAAATGGTAAAGAATGTGATTAAAGGCTCTTTTCCTATTTCAAAAGTTTTAGTTTTCGAGGGTAATAGCTACGTATGTTGAAAAAATGAAGATATTAGACTATTTTATGATTGCAAATGGTAAAGAATGTGATTAAAGGCTCTTTTCCTATTTCAAAAGTTTTAGTTTTCGAGGGTAATAGCTTTGTATGTGAAAAAATGAAGATATTAGACTATTTTATGATTGCAAATGGTAAAGAATGTGATTAAAGGCTCTTTTCCTATTTCAAAAGTTTTAGTTTTCGAGGGTAATAGCTACGTATGTTGAAAAAATGAAGATATTAGACTATTTTATGATTGCAAATGGTAAAGAATGTGATTAAAGGCTCTTTTCCTTGTCAAAAGTTTTAGTTTTCGAGGGTAATAGCTACGTATGTTGAAAAAATGAAGATATTAGACTATTTTATGATTGCAAATGGTAAAGAATGTGATTAAAGGCTCTTTTCCTATTTCAAAAGTTTTAGTTTTCGAGGGTAATAGCTACGTATGTTGAAAAAATGAAGATATTAGACTATTTTATGATTGCAAATGGTAAAGAATGTGATTAAAGGCTCTTTTCCTATGTCAAAAGTTTTAGTTTTCGAGGGTAATAGCTGTCTGTGAAAAAATGAAGATATTAGACTATTTTATGATTGCAATGGTAAAGAATGTGATTAAAGGCTCTTTTCCTATTTCAAAAGTTTTAGTTTTCGAGGGTAATAGCTACGTATGTTGAAAAAATGAAGATATTAGACTATTTTATGATTGCAATGGTAAAGAATGTGATTAAAGGCTCTTTTCCTATTTCAAAAGTTTTAGTTTTCGAGGGTAATAGCTACGTATGTTGAAAAAATGAAGATATTAGACTATTTTATGATTGCAAATGGTAAAGAATGTGATTAAAGGCTCTTTTCCTATTTCAAAAGTTTTAGTTTTCGAGGGTAATAGCTACGTATGTTGAAAAAATGAAGATATTAGACTATTTTATGATTGCAAATGGTAAAGAATGTGATTAAAGGCTCTTTTCCTATTTCAAAAGTTTTAGTTTTCGAGGGTAATAGCTACGTATGTTGAAAAAATGAAGATATTAGACTATTTTATGATTGCAAATGGTAAAGAATGTGATTAAAGGCTCTTTTCCTATTTCAAAAGTTTTAGTTTTCGAGGGTAATAGCTACGTATGTTGAAAAAATGAAGATATTAGACTATTTTATGATTGCACATGGTAAAGAATGTGATTAAAGGCTCTTTTCCTATTTCAAAAGTTTTAGTTTTCGAGGGTAATAGCTACGTATGTTGAAAAAATGAAGATATTAGACTATTTTATGATTGCAAATGGTAAAGAATGTGATTAAAGGCTCTTTTCCTATTTCAAAAGTTTTAGTTTTCGAGGGTAATAGCTACGTATGTTGAAAAAATGAAGATATTAGACTATTTTATGATTGCAAATGGTAAAGAATGTGATTAAAGGCTCTTTTCCTATTTCAAAAGTTTTAGTTTTCGAGGGTAATAGCTACGTATGTTGAAAAAATGAAGATATTAGACTATTTTATGATTGCAAATGGTAAAGAATGTGATTAAAGGCTCTTTTCCTATTTCAAAAGTTTTAGTTTTCGAGGGTAATAGCTACGTATGTTGAAAAAATGAAGATATTAGACTATTTTATGATTGCAAATGGTAAAGAATGTGATTAAAGGCTCTTTTCCTATTTCAAAAGTTTTAGTTTTCGAGGGTAATAGCTACGTATGTTGAAAAAATGAAGATATTAGACTATTTTATGATTGCACATGGTAAAGAATGTGATTAAAGGCTCTTTTCCTATTTCAAAAGTTTTAGTTTTCGAGGGTAATAGCTACGTATGTTGAAAAAATGAAGATATTAGACTATTTTATGATTGCAAATGGTAAAGAATGTGATTAAAGGCTCTTTTCCTATTTCAAAAGTTTTAGTTTTCGAGGGTAATAGCTACGTATGTTGAAAAAATGAAGATATTAGACTATTTTATGATTGCAAATGGTAAAGAATGTGATTAAAGGCTCTTTTCCTATTTCAAAAGTTTTAGTTTTCGAGGGTAATAGCTACTTATGTTGAAAAAATGAAGATATTAGACTATTTTATGATTGCAATGGTAAAGAATGTGATTAAAGGCTCTTTTCCTATTTCAAAAGTTTTAGTTTTCGAGGGTAATAGCTACGTATGTTGAAAAAATGAAGATATTAGACTATTTTATGATTGCAATGGTAAAGAATGTGATTAAAGGCTCTTTTCCTATTTCAAAAGTTTTAGTTTTCGAGGGTAATAGCTACGTATGTTGAAAAAATGAAGATATTAGACTATTTTATGATTGCAAATGGTAAAGAATGTGATTAAAGGCTCTTTTCCTATTTCAAAAGTTTTAGTTTTCGAGGGTAATAGCTACGTATGTTGAAAAAATGAAGATATTAGACTATTTTATGATTGCAAATGGTAAAGAATGTGATTAAAGGCTCTTTTCCTATTTCAAAAGTTTTAGTTTTCGAGGGTAATAGCTACGTATGTTGAAAAAATGAAGATATTAGACTATTTTATGATTGCAAATGGTAAAGAATGTGATTAAAGGCTCTTTTCCTATTTCAAAAGTTTTAGTTTTCGAGGGTAATAGCTACGTATGTTGAAAAAATGAAGATATTAGACTATTTTATGATTGCAAATGGTAAAGAATGTGATTAAAGGCTCTTTTCCTATGTCAAAAGTTTTAGTTTTCGAGGGTAATAGCTACGTATGTTGAAAAAATGAAGATATTAGACTATTTTATGATTGCAAATGGTAAAGAATGTGATTAAAGGCTCTTTTCCTATGTCAAAAGTTTTAGTTTTCGAGGGTAATAGCTACGTATGTTGAAAAAATGAAGATATTAGACTATTTTATGATTGCAAATGGTAAAGAATGTGATTAAAGGCTCTTTTCCTATTTCAAAAGTTTTAGTTTTCGAGGGTAATAGCTACGTATGTTGAAAAAATGAAGATATTAGACTATTTTATGATTGCAAATGGTAAAGAATGTGATTAAAGGCTCTTTTCCTATTTCAAAAGTTTTAGTTTTCGAGGGTAATAGCTACGTATGTTGAAAAAATGAAGATATTAGACTATTTTATGATTGCAAATGGTAAAGAATGTGATTAAAGGCTCTTTTCCTATTCAAAAGTTTTAGTTTTCGAGGGTAATAGCTACGTATGTTGAAAAAATGAAGATATTAGACTATTTTATGATTGCAATGGTAAAGAATGTGATTAAAGGCTCTTTTCCTTTTCAAAAGTTTTAGTTTTCGAGGGTAATAGCTACGTATGTTGAAAAAATGAAGATATTAGACTATTTTATGATTGCACATGGTAAAGAATGTGATTAAAGGCTCTTTTCCTATTTCAAAAGTTTTAGTTTTCGAGGGTAATAGCTACGTATGTTGAAAAAATGAAGATATTAGACTATTTTATGATTGCAAATGGTAAAGAATGTGATTAAAGGCTCTTTTCCTATTTCAAAAGTTTTAGTTTTCGAGGGTAATAGCTACGTATGTTGAAAAAATGAAGATATTAGACTATTTTATGATTGCACAATGGTAAAGAATGTGATTAAAGGCTCTTTTCCTATTGTCAAAAGTTTTAGTTTTCGAGGGTAATAGCTACGTATGTTGAAAAAATGAAGATATTAGACTATTTTATGATTGCAAATGGTAAAGAATGTGATTAAAGGCTCTTTTCCTATTTCAAAAGTTTTAGTTTTCGAGGGTAATAGCTACGTATGTTGAAAAAATGAAGATATTAGACTATTTTATGATTGCAAATGGTAAAGAATGTGATTAAAGGCTCTTTTCCTATTTCAAAAGTTTTAGTTTTCGAGGGTAATAGCTACGTATGTTGAAAAAATGAAGATATTAGACTATTTTATGATTGCAAATGGTAAAGAATGTGATTAAAGGCTCTTTTCCTATTTCAAAAGTTTTAGTTTTCGAGGGTAATAGCTACGTATGTTGAAAAAATGAAGATATTAGACTATTTTATGATTGCAAATGGTAAAGAATGTGATTAAAGGCTCTTTTCCTATTTCAAAAGTTTTAGTTTTCGAGGGTAATAGCTACGTATGTTGAAAAAATGAAGATATTAGACTATTTTATGATTGCAAATGGTAAAGAATGTGATTAAAGGCTCTTTTCCTATTGTCAAAAGTTTTAGTTTTCGAGGGTAATAGCTACGTATGTTGAAAAAATGAAGATATTAGACTATTTTATGATTGCAAATGGTAAAGAATGTGATTAAAGGCTCTTTTCCTATTTCAAAAGTTTTAGTTTTCGAGGGTAATAGCTACGTATGTTGAAAAAATGAAGATATTAGACTATTTTATGATTGCAAATGGTAAAGAATGTGATTAAAGGCTCTTTTCCTATGTCAAAAGTTTTAGTTTTCGAGGGTAATAGCTACGTATGTTGAAAAAATGAAGATATTAGACTATTTTATGATTGCACATGGTAAAGAATGTGATTAAAGGCTCTTTTCCTATTTCAAAAGTTTTAGTTTTCGAGGGTAATAGCTACGTATGTTGAAAAAATGAAGATAGTAATAGCTACGTATGTTGAAAAAATGAAGATATTAGACTATTTTATGATTGCAAATGGTAAAGAATGTGATTAAAGGCTCTTTTCCTATTTCAAAAGTTTTAGTTTTCGAGGGTAATAGCTACGTATGTTGAAAAAATGAAGATATTAGACTATTTTATGATTGCAAATGGTAAAGAATGTGATTAAAGGCTCTTTTCCTATTTCAAAAGTTTTAGTTTTCGAGGGTAATAGCTACGTATGTTGAAAAAATGAAGATATTAGACTATTTTATGATTGCAAATGGTAAAGAATGTGATTAAAGGCTCTTTTCCTATTTCAAAAGTTTTAGTTTTCGAGGGTAATAGCTACGTATGTTGAAAAAATGAAGATATTAGACTATTTTATGATTGCAATGGTAAAGAATGTGATTAAAGGCTCTTTTCCTATTCAAAAGTTTTAGTTTTCGAGGGTAATAGCTACGTATGTTGAAAAAATGAAGATATTAGACTATTTTATGATTGCACATGGTAAAGAATGTGATTAAAGGCTCTTTTCCTATTTCAAAAGTTTTAGTTTTCGAGGGTAATAGCTACGTATGTTGAAAAAATGAAGATATTAGACTATTTTATGATTGCAAATGGTAAAGAATGTGATTAAAGGCTCTTTTCCTATTTCAAAAGTTTTAGTTTTCGAGGGTAATAGCTACGTATGTTGAAAAAATGAAGATATTAGACTATTTTATGATTGCAAATGGTAAAGAATGTGATTAAAGGCTCTTTTCCTATTTCAAAAGTTTTAGTTTTCGAGGGTAATAGCTACGTATGCTGAATAAATGAAGATATTAGACTATTTTATGATTGCAAATGGTGAAGAATGTGATTAAAGGCTCTTTTCCTATCTCAAAAGTTTTAGTTTTCGAGGGTAATAGCTACGTATGTTGAAAAAATGAAGATATTAGACTATTTTATGATTGCAAATGGTAAAGAATGTGATTAAAGGCTCTTTTCCTATTTCAAAAGTTTTAGTTTTCGAGGGTAATAGCTACGTATGTTGAAAAAATGAAGATATTAGACTATTTTATGATTGCACATGGTAAAGAATGTGATTAAAGGCTCTTTTCCTATTTCAAAAGTTTTAGTTTTCGAGGGTAATAGCTACGTATGTTGAAAAAATGAAGATATTAGACTATTTTATGATTGCAAATGGTAAAGAATGTGATTAAAGGCTCTTTTCCTATTTCAAAAGTTTTAGTTTTCGAGGGTAATAGCTACGTATGTTGAAAAAATGAAGATATTAGACTATTTTATGATTGCAAATGGTAAAGAATGTGATTAAAGGCTCTTTTCCTATGTCAAAAGTTTTAGTTTTCGAGGGTAATAGCTACGTATGTTGAAAAAATGAAGATATTAGACTATTTTATGATTGCAAATGGTAAAGAATGTGATTAAAGGCTCTTTTCCTATTTCAAAAGTTTTAGTTTTCGAGGGTAATAGCTACGTATGTTGAAAAAATGAAGATATTAGACTATTTTATGATTGCAAATGGTAAAGAATGTGATTAAAGGCTCTTTTCCTATTTCAAAAGTTTTAGTTTTCGAGGGTAATAGCTACGTATGTTGAAAAAATGAAGATATTAGACTATTTTATGATTGCAAATGGTAAAGAATGTGATTAAAGGCTCTTTTCCTATTTCAAAAGTTTTAGTTTTCGAGGGTAATAGCTACGTATGTTGAAAAAATGAAGATATTAGACTATTTTATGATTGCAAATGGTAAAGAATGTGATTAAAGGCTCTTTTCCTATTTCAAAAGTTTTAGTTTTCGAGGGTAATAGCTACGTATGTTGAAAAAATGAAGATATTAGACTATTTTATGATTGCAAATGGTAAAGAATGTGATTAAAGGCTCTTTTCCTATGTCAAAAGTTTTAGTTTTCGAGGGTAATAGCTACGTATGTGAAAAAATGAAGATATTAGACTATTTTATGATTGCAATGGTAAAGAATGTGATTAAAGGCTCTTTTCCTATTCAAAAGTTTTAGTTTTCGAGGGTAATAGCTACGTATGTTGAAAAAATGAAGATATTAGACTATTTTATGATTGCAAATGGTAAAGAATGTGATTAAAGGCTCTTTTCCTATGTCAAAAGTTTTAGTTTTCGAGGGTAATAGCTACGTATGTTGAAAAAATGAAGATATTAGACTATTTTATGATTGCAAATGGTAAAGAATGTGATTAAAGGCTCTTTTCCTATTTCAAAAGTTTTAGTTTTCGAGGGTAATAGCTACGTATGTTGAAAAAATGAAGATATTAGACTATTTTATGATTGCTATAGTAATAGCTACGTATGTTGAAAAAATGAAGATATTAGACTATTTTATGATTGCAAATGGTAAAGAATGTGATTAAAGGCTCTTTTCCTATTTCAAAAGTTTTAGTTTTCGAGGGTAATAGCTACGTATGTTGAAAAAATGAAGATATTAGACTATTTTATGATTGCAAATGGTAAAGAATGTGATTAAAGGCTCTTTTCCTATTTCAAAAGTTTTAGTTTTCGAGGGTAATAGCTACGTATGTTGAAAAAATGAAGATATTAGACTATTTTATGATTGCAATGGTAAAGAATGTGATTAAAGGCTCTTTTCCTATGTCAAAAGTTTTAGTTTTCGAGGGTAATAGCTACGTATGTGAAAAAATGAAGATATTAGACTATTTTATGATTGCAATGGTAAAGAATGTGATTAAAGGCTCTTTTCCTATTTCAAAAGTTTTAGTTTTCGAGGGTAATAGCTACGTATGTTGAAAAAATGAAGATATTAGACTATTTTATGATTGCAAATGGTAAAGAATGTGATTAAAGGCTCTTTTCCTATTTCAAAAGTTTTAGTTTTCGAGGGTAATAGCTACGTATGTTGAAAAAATGAAGATATTAGACTATTTTATGATTGCAAATGGTAAAGAATGTGATTAAAGGCTCTTTTCCTATTTCAAAAGTTTTAGTTTTCGAGGGTAATAGCTACGTATGTTGAAAAAATGAAGATATTAGACTATTTTATGATTGCAAATGGTAAAGAATGTGATTAAAGGCTCTTTTCCTATTTCAAAAGTTTTAGTTTTCGAGGGTAATAGCTACGTATGTTGAAAAAATGAAGATATTAGACTATTTTATGATTGCAAATGGTAAAGAATGTGATTAAAGGCTCTTTTCCTATGTCAAAAGTTTTAGTTTTCGAGGGTAATAGCTACGTATGTTGAAAAAATGAAGATATTAGACTATTTTATGATTGCAAATGGTAAAGAATGTGATTAAAGGCTCTTTTCCTATTTCAAAAGTTTTAGTTTTCGAGGGTAATAGCTACGTATGTTGAAAAAATGAAGATATTAGACTATTTTATGATTGCAAATGGTAAAGAATGTGATTAAAGGCTCTTTTCCTATTTCAAAAGTTTTAGTTTTCGAGGGTAATAGCTACGTATGTTGAAAAAATGAAGATATTAGACTATTTTATGATTGCAAATGGTAAAGAATGTGATTAAAGGCTCTTTTCCTATTTCAAAAGTTTTAGTTTTCGAGGGTAATAGCTACGTATGTTGAAAAAATGAAGATATTAGACTATTTTATGATTGCAAATGGTAAAGAATGTGATTAAAGGCTCTTTTCCTATTTCAAAAGTTTTAGTTTTCGAGGGTAATAGCTACGTATGTTGAAAAAATGAAGATATTAGACTATTTTATGATTGCAAATGGTAAAGAATGTGATTAAAGGCTCTTTTCCTATTTCAAAAGTTTTAGTTTTCGAGGGTAATAGCTACGTATGTTGAAAAAATGAAGATATTAGACTATTTTATGATTGCACATGGTAAAGAATGTGATTAAAGGCTCTTTTCCTATTTCAAAAGTTTTAGTTTTCGAGGGTAATAGCTACGTATGTTGAAAAAATGAAGATATTAGACTATTTTATGATTGCAAATGGTAAAGAATGTGATTAAAGGCTCTTTTCCTATTTCAAAAGTTTTAGTTTTCGAGGGTAATAGCTACGTATGTTGAAAAAATGAAGATATTAGACTATTTTATGATTGCAAATGGTAAAGAATGTGATTAAAGGCTCTTTTCCTATGTCAAAAGTTTTAGTTTTCGAGGGTAATAGCTACGTATGTTGAAAAAATGAAGATATTAGACTATTTTATGATTGCAATGGTAAAGAATGTGATTAAAGGCTCTTTTCCTATTCAAAAGTTTTAGTTTTCGAGGGTAATAGCTACGTATGTTGAAAAAATGAAGATATTAGACTATTTTATGATTGCAAATGGTAAAGAATGTGATTAAAGGCTCTTTTCCTATTCAAAAGTTTTAGTTTTCGAGGGTAATAGCTACGTATGTTGAAAAAATGAAGATATTAGACTATTTTATGATTGCAAATGGTAAAGAATGTGATTAAAGGCTCTTTTCCTATTTCAAAAGTTTTAGTTTTCGAGGGTAATAGCTACGTATGTTGAAAAAATGAAGATATTAGACTATTTTATGATTGCAAATGGTAAAGAATGTGATTAAAGGCTCTTTTCCTATTTCAAAAGTTTTAGTTTTCGAGGGTAATAGCTACGTATGTGAAAAAATGAAGATATTAGACTATTTTATGATTGCAAATGGTAAAGAATGTGATTAAAGGCTCTTTTCCTATGTCAAAAGTTTTAGTTTTCGAGGGTAATAGCTACGTATGCTGAATAAATGAAGATATTAGACTATTTTATGATTGCAAATGGTAAAGAATGTGATTAAAGGCTCTTTTCCTATTTCAAAAGTTTTAGTTTTCGAGGGTAATAGCTACGTATGTTGAAAAAATGAAGATATTAGACTATTTTATGATTGCACATGGTAAAGAATGTGATTAAAGGCTCTTTTCCTATTTCAAAAGTTTTAGTTTTCGAGGGTAATAGCTACGTATGTTGAAAAAATGAAGATATTAGACTATTTTATGATTGCACATGGTAAAGAATGTGATTAAAGGCTCTTTTCCTATTTCAAAAGTTTTAGTTTTCGAGGGTAATAGCTACGTATGTTGAAAAAATGAAGATATTAGACTATTTTATGATTGCAAATGGTAAAGAATGTGATTAAAGGCTCTTTTCCTATTTCAAAAGTTTTAGTTTTCGAGGGTAATAGCTACGTATGTTGAAAAAATGAAGATATTAGACTATTTTATGATTGCAAATGGTAAAGAATGTGATTAAAGGCTCTTTTCCTATGTCAAAAGTTTTAGTTTTCGAGGGTAATAGCTACGTATGTTGAAAAAATGAAGATATTAGACTATTTTATGATTGCACATGGTAAAGAATGTGATTAAAGGCTCTTTTCCTATTTCAAAAGTTTTAGTTTTCGAGGGTAATAGCTACGTATGTTGAAAAAATGAAGATATTAGACTATTTTATGATTGCAAATGGTAAAGAATGTGATTAAAGGCTCTTTTCCTATTTCAAAAGTTTTAGTTTTCGAGGGTAATAGCTACGTATGTTGAAAAAAATGAAGATATTAGACTATTTTATGATTGCAAATGGTAAAGAATGTGATTAAAGGCTCTTTTCCTATGTCAAAAGTTTTAGTTTTCGAGGGTAATAGCTACGTATGTTGAAAAAATGAAGATATTAGACTATTTTATGATTGCACAATGGTAAAGAATGTGATTAAAGGCTCTTTTCCTATGTCAAAAGTTTTAGTTTTCGAGGGTAATAGCTATGTATGTTGAAAAAATGAAGATATTAGACTATTTTATGATTGCACAATGGTAAAGAATGTGATTAAAGGCTCTTTTCCTATTTCAAAAGTTTTAGTTTTCGAGGGTAATAGCTATGTATGTTGAAAAAATGAAGATATTAGACTATTTTATGATTGCAAATGGTAAAGAATGTGATTAAAGGCTCTTTTCCTATTTCAAAAGTTTTAGTTTTCGAGGGTAATAGCTACGTATGTTGAAAAAATGAAGATATTAGACTATTTTATGATTGCAAATGGTAAAGAATGTGATTAAAGGCTCTTTTCCTATTTCAAAAGTTTTAGTTTTCGAGGGTAATAGCTACGTATGTTGAAAAAATGAAGATATTAGACTATTTTATGATTGCAAATGGAAAGAATGTGATTAAAGGCTCTTTTCCTATTTCAAAAGTTTTAGTTTTCGAGGGTAATAGCTACGTTTGTTGAAAAAATGAAGATATTAGACTATTTTATGATTGCAAATGGTAAAGAATGTGATTAAAGGCTCGTTTCCTATTTCAAAAGTTTTAGTTTTCGAGGGTAATAGCTACGTATGTTGAAAAAATGAAGATATTAGACTATTTTATGATTGCAAATGGTAAAGAATGTGATTAAAGGCTCTTTTCCTATGTCAAAAGTTTTAGTTTTCGAGGGTAATAGCTACGTATGTGGAAAAAATGAAGATATTAGACAATTTTATGATTGCATATGGTAAAGAATGTGATTAAAGGCTCTTTTCCTATATCAAAAGTTTTAGTTTTTGAGGGTAATAGCTACGTATGTGGAAAAAATGAAGATATTAGACTATTTTATGATTGCAAATGGTAAAGAATGTGATTAAAGGCTCTTTTCCCATGTCAAAAGTTTTAGTTTTCGAGGGTAATAGCTACGTATGTTGAAAAAATGAAGATATTAGACTATTTTATGATTGCACATGGTAAAGAATGTGATTAAAGGTTCTTTTCCTATGTCAAAAGTTTTAGTTTTCGAGGGTAATAGCTTTGTCTGTGGAAAAAATGAAGATATTAGACAATTTTATGATTGCACATGGTAAAGAATGTGATTAAAGGCTCTTTTCCCATGTCAAAAGTTTTAGTTTTCGAGGGTAATAGCTACGTGTGTTGAAAAAATGAAGATATTAGACTATTTTATGATTGCAAATGGTAAAGAATGTGATTAAAGGCTCTTTTCCTATGTCAAAAGTTTTAGTTTTCGAGGGTAATAGCTTTGTCTGTGGAAAAAATGAAGATATTAGACTATTTTATGATTTCAAATGGTAAAGAATGTGATTAAAGGCTCTTTTCATATTTCAAAAGTTTTATTTATCGAGGGTAATAGCTACATATGTTGAGAAAATGAAGATATTAGACTATTTTATGATTGCACATGGTAAAGAATTTGATTAAAGGCTCTTTTCATATTTCAAAATTTTAGTTTTCGAGGGTAATAGCTACGTATGTTGAAAAAATGAAGATATTAGACTATTTTATGATTGCAAATGGTAAAGAATGTGATTAAAGGCTCTTTTCCTATTTCAAAAGTTTTAATTTTCGAGGGTAATAGCTACGTATGTTGAAAAAAATGAAGATATTAGACTATTTTATGATTGCAAATGGTAAAGAATGTGATTAAAGGCTCTTTTCCTATTTCAAAAGTTTTAGTTTTCGAGGGTAATAGCTACGTATGTTGAAAAAATGAAGATATTAGACTATTTTATGATTGCACATGGTAAAGAATGTGATTAAAGGCTCTTTTCCTATTTCAAAAGTTTTAGTTTTCGAGGGTAATAGCTACGTATGCTGAAAAAATGAAGATATTAGACAATTTTATGATTGCAAATGGTAAAGAATGTAATTAAAGGCTCTTTTCCTATGTCAAAAGTTTTAGTTTTCGAGTGTAATAGCTACGTATGTTGAAAAAAAGAAGATATTAGAATATTTTATGATTGCACATGGTAAAGAATGTGATTAAAGGCTCTTTTCCTATTTCAAAAGTTTTAGTTTTCGAGGGTAATAGCTACGTATGTTGAAAAAATGAAGATATTAGACAATTTTATGATTGCACATGGTAAAGAATGTGATTAGAGGCTCTTTTCCTATTTCAAAAGTTTTAGTTTTCGAGGGTAATAGCAACGTATGTTGAAAAAATGAAGATATTAGACAATTTTATGATTGCGCATGGTAAAGAAGGTGATTAAAGGGTCTTTTCCTATTTCAAAAGTTTTAGTTTTCGAGGGTAATAGCTACGTATGTTGAAAAAATGAAGATATTAGACTATTTTATGATTGCAAATGGTAAAGAATGTGATTAAAGGCTCTTTTCCTATTTCAAAAGTTTTAGTTTTCGAGGGTAATAGCTACGTATGTTGAAAAAATGAAGATATTAGACTATTTTATGATTGCACATGGTAAAGAATGTGATTAAAGGCTCTTTTCCTATTTCAAAAGTTTTAGTTTTCGGGGGTAATAGCTACGTATGTTGAAAAAATGAAGATATTAGACTATTTTATGATTGCACATGGTAAAGAATGTGATTAAAGGCTCCTTTTCTATTTCAAAAGTTTTAGTTTTCGAGGGTAATAGCTACGTATGTTGAAAAAATGAAGATATTAGACTATTTTATGATTGCAAATGGTAAAAAAGGTGATTAAAGGCTCTTTTCCTATGTCAAAAGTTTTAGTTTTCGAGGGTAATAGCTTTGTCTGTGGAAAAAATGAAGATATTAGACAATTAGATGATTGCACATGGTAAAGAATGTGATTAAAGGCTCTTTTCCTATATCAAAAGTTTTAGTTTTCGAGGGTAATAGCTACGTATGTTGAAAAAATGAAGATGTTAGACTATTTTCGGATTGCAAATGGTAAAGAATGTGATTAAAGGCTCTTTTCCTATTTCAAAAGTTTTAGTTTTCGAGGGTAATAGTTACGTATGTTGAAAAAATGAAGATATTAGACTATTTTATGATTGCAAATGGTAAAGAATGTGATTAAAGGCTCTTTTCCTATTTCAAAAGTTTTAGTTTTCGAGGGTAATAGCTACGTATGCTGAAAAAATGAAGATATTAGACAAAGGAAGATTTGTTTAGTGAGGAAGAATTAGCGACAGTACTAGAAGGATTAAAAAATAATAAGGCCCCAGGTGCTGATAGTATGATTAATGAGTTCCTTAAATATGGTGGCTCTGAGGTTAGGAATAACCTACTGATGATTATGAACATGATTTTTGAAAAAGGGGAAGTACCCAATTATTTTAGGAAAAATAGTTAATAATTGAGAAGTCCCTTCGTTGTCAAACACCTTTGGTCCTTAGTTTTATCGATTATGAGCAAGCTTTCGATTCTGTTGATAGAACAGCGTTAACAAAGGTCTTATCGTTATATGGTATACCAGAAAAATACATTAAAGTGATTTGCGCTATGTACGAGAATAATACTGCTGCGGTTAAGGTAGGAAATGAGGTTAGCAACTGGTTTTGTATTAAATCAGGAGCTAAGCAGGGTTGTGTTCTATCCCCCTTTATATGGATCATTTTGATGGAATTCGTCTTAAGGAGCACGGTAAAGGCAATTGGAAACCATGGAATCAAATGGGGAGGAAGAACGCTCCTGGACTTAGATTATGCTGATTATTTAAGCATAGTAGATGAAAGTGTGAGCAAAATGAATGAATTTTTAGAGGTTTTACGAGTTCAGGGTGCTAAAATAGGCTTGAAAATTAATGTTAAGCAGACTAAGTCACTAAGGCTAGGAATAAGTGAAGATGGACAGGTGACCTTAGGTAATGAAAAGATTGATCAGGTTGGGAGCTTCAGTTACCTTGGTAGTATTATTAGTAAAGATGGTGGGAGCAGTGAAGATGTTAAAAGTAGAATAGCTAAAGCTCAGGGTGTTTTTTCACAGTTAAAAAAAGTTTGGAAGAATAGAAAGATAAGCATACAAACCAAGATTAGAATATTAGAAGCTACAGTGATGACAGTGGTCAAATATTGCTCTGAAGCATGGACACTCAGAAAAGCAGATGAAAATTTACTAGATGTTTTCCAGAGAAATTGCCTACGGATTGTTCTGGGTACCCGGCTTACTGACCGTATTTCAAACAGTAGGTTCTACGAAAAGTGTGGTTCAATCCCGCTTTCTGGGGCTATAATGAAAGAAAGGTTGAGATGGCTAGGCCACGTTCTACGGATGAAGGATGACAGATTACCGAAGATTGTCCTTTTTGGCCAACCGTCTTGGGCTACACGGAAAGCAGGTCGTCCTTGTCTGGGTTGGGAGGATGTCATAAATAAGGATTTAAAGGAAATGGGAACTTCCTGGGAGGGTGTAAAGAGGGAGGCTTTAAATAGATTAGGTTGGAGGAGGAGCGTGCGTAGCTGTGTTGGCCTCAGCTGGCTTGGTGCTGCAGTGAGTTATTAGTAGTAGTAGTAGTAGTATGTTGAAAAATGAAGATATTAGACTATTTTGTGATTGTAAATGGTAAAGAATGTGATTAAAGGCTCTTTTCCTATTTCAAAAGTTTTAGTTTTCGAGGGTAATAGCTTTGCCTGTGGAAAAAATGAAGATATTAGACGATTTTATGATTGAACATGGTAAAGAATGTGATTAAAGGCTCTTTTCCTATTTCAAAAGTTTTAGTTTTCGAGGGTAATAGCTACGTATGTTGAAAAAATGAAGATATTGGACTATTTTATGATTGCACAGGGTAAAGAATGTGGTTAAAGGCTCTTTTCCTATGTTAAAAGTTTTATTTCGAGGGTAATAGCTACGTATGTTGAAAAAATGAAGATATTAGACAATTTTATGATTGCACATGGTAAAGAACGTGATTAAAGGCTCTTTTCCTATGTCAAAAGTTAATAGTTTTCGAGGGTAATAGCTACGTATGTTGAAAAAAAAGGAAGATATTAGAATATTTTATGATTGTACATGGTAAAGAATGTGATTAAAGGCTCTTTTCCTATTTAAAAAGTTTTAGTTTTCGAGGGTAATAGCTACGTATGTTGAAAAAATGAAGATATTAGACAATTTTATGATTGCACATGGTAAAGAATTTGATTAAAGGCTCTTTTCCTATTTCAAAAGTTTTAGTTTTCGAAGGTAATAGCTACGTATGTTGAAAAAATGAAGATATTAGACAATTTATGATTGCACATGGTAAAGAATGTGATTAAAGGCTCTTTTCCTATTTCAAAAGTTTTAGTTTTCGAGGGTAATAGCTAAGTATGTTGAAAAAATGAAGATATTAGACTATTTTATGATTGCACATGGTAAAGAATGTGATTAAAGGCTCTTTTCCTATTTGAAAAGTTTTAGTTTTCGAGGGTAATAGCTACGTATGTTGAAAAAATGAAGATATTAGACAATTTTATGATTGCACATGGTAAAGAATTTGATTAAAGGCTCTTTTCCTATTTCAAAAGTTTTAGTTTTCGAGGGTAATAGCTACGTATGTTGAAAAAATGAAGATATTAGACAATTTTATGATTGCACATGGTAAAGAATGTGATTAAAGGCTCTTTTCCTATTTCAAAAGTTTTAGTTTTCGAGGGTAATAGCTAAGTATGTTGAAAAAATGAAGATATTAGACTATTTTATGATTGCACATGGTAAAGAATGTGATTAAAGGCTCTTTTCCTATTTCAAAAGTTTTAGTTTTCGAGGGTAATAGCTACGTATGTTGAAAAAATGAAGATATTAGACAATTTTATGATTGCACATGGTAAAGAATTTGATTAAAGGCTCTTTTCCTATTTCAAAAGATTTAGTTTTCGAGGGTAATAGCTACGTATGTTGAAAAAATGAAGATATTAGACTATTTTATGATTGCACATGGTAAAGAATGTGATTAAAGGCTCTTTTCCTATTTCAAAAGTTTTAGTTTTCGGGGGTAATAGCTACGTATGTTGAAAAAATGAAGATATTAGACTATTTTATGATTGCACATGGTAAAGAATGTGATTAAAGGCTCCTTTCCTATTTCAAAAGTTTTAGTTTTCGAGGGTAATAGCTACGTATGTTGAAAAAATGAAGATATTAGACTATTTTATGATTGCAAATGGTAAAAAAGGTGATTAAAGGCTCTTTTCCTATGTCAAAAGTTTTAGTTTTCGAGGGTAATAGCTTTGTCTGTTTAAAAAATGAAGATATTAGACAATTAGATGATTGCACATGG
The DNA here is from genome assembly GCF_032884065.1 of Artemia franciscana. Lineage (NCBI taxonomy): Eukaryota > Metazoa > Arthropoda > Branchiopoda > Anostraca > Artemiidae > Artemia > Artemia franciscana. The sequence continues at coordinate 14,619 of NW_027063434.1, read as the reverse complement.
TAAAGAATGTGATTAAAGGCTCTTTTCCTATATCAAAAGTTTTAGTTTTCGAGGGTAATAGCTACGTATGTTGAAAAAATGAAGATGTTAGACTATTTTCGGATTGCAAATGGTAAAGAATGTGATTAAAGGCTCTTTTCCTATTTCAAAAGTTTTAGTTTTCGAGGGTAATAGTTACGTATGTTGAAAAAATGAAGATATTAGACTATTTTATGATTGCAAATGGTAAAGAATGTGATTAAAGGCTCTTTTCCTATTTCAAAAGTTTTAGTTTTCGAGGGTAATAGCTACGTATGTTGAAAAAATGAAGATATTGGACTATTTTATGATTGCACAGGGTAAAGAATGTGATTAAAGGCTCTTTTCCTATGTTAAAAGTTTTATTTCGAGGGTAATAGCTACGTATGTTGAAAAAATGAAGATATTAGACAATTTTATGATTGCACATGGTAAAGAACGTGATTAAAGGCTCTTTTCCTATGTCAAAAGTTATAGTTTTCGAGGGTAATAGCTACGTATGTTATAAAAAAAGGAAGATATTAGAATATTTTATGATTGTACATGGTAAAGAATGTGATTAAAGGCTCTTTTCCTATTTCAAAAGTTTTAGTTTTCGAGGGTAATAGCTACGTATGTTGAAAAAATGAAGATATTAGACAATTTTATGATTGCACATGGTAAAGAATTTGATTAAAGGCTCTTTTCCTATTTCAAAAGTTTTAGTTTTCGAGGGTAATAGCTACGTATGTTGAAAAAATGAAGATATTAGACAATTTATGATTGCACATGGTAAAGAATGTGATTAAAGGCTCTTTTCCTATTTCAAAAGTTTTAGTTTTCGAGGGTAATAGCTAAGTATGTTGAAAAAATGAAGATATTAGACTATTTTATGATTGCACATGGTAAAGAATGTGATTAAAGGCTCTTTTCCTATTTCAAAAGTTTTAGTTTTCGAGGGTAATAGCTACGTATGTTGAAAAAATGAAGATATTAGACAATTTTATGATTGCACATGGTAAAGAATTTGATTAAAGGCTCTTTTCCTATTTCAAAAGTTTTAGTTTTCGAGGGTAATAGCTACGTATGTTGAAAAAATGAAGATATTAGACAATTTTATGATTGCACATGGTAAAGAATGTGATTAAAGGCTCTTTTCCTATTTCAAAAGTTTTAGTTTTCGAGGGTAATTGCTAGGTATGTTGAAAAAATGAAGATATTAGACTATTTTATGATTGCACATGGTAAAGAATGTGATTAAAGGCTCTTTTCCTATTTCAAAAGTTTTAGTTTTCGAGGGTAATAGCTACGTATGTTGAAAAAATGAAGATATTAGACAATTTTATGATTGCACATGGTAAAGAATTTGATTAAAGGCTCTTTTCCTATTTCAAAAGTTTTAGTTTTCGAGGGTAATAGCTACGTATGTTGAAAAAATGAAGATATTAGACTATTTTATGATTGCACATGGTAAAGAATGTGATTAAAGGCTCTTTTCCTATTTCAAAAGTTTTAGTTTTCGGGGGGTAATAGCTACGTATGTTGAAAAAATGAAGATATTAGACTATTTTATGATTGCACATGGTAAAGAATGTGATTAAAGGCTCCTTTCCTATTTCAAAAGTTTTAGTTTTCGAGGGTAATAGCTACGTATGTTGAAAAAATGAAGATATTAGACTATTTTATGATTGCAAATGGTAAAAATGGTGATTAAAGGCTCTTTTCCTATGTCAAAAGTTTTAGTTTTCGAGGGTAATAGCTTTGTCTGTGGAAAAAATGAAGATATTAGACAATTAGATGATTGCACATGGTAAAGAATGTGATTAAAGGCTCTTTTCCTATATCAAAAGTTTTAGTTTTCGAGGGTAATAGCTACGTATGTTGAAAAAATGAAGATGTTAGACTATTTTCGGATTGCAAATGGTAAAGAATGTGATTAAAGGCTCTTTTCCTATTTCAAAAGTTTTAGTTTTCGAGGGTAATAGTTACGTATGTTGAAAAAATGAAGATATTAGACTATTTTATGATTGCAAATGGTAAAGAATGTGATTAAAGGCTCTTTTCCTATTTCAAAAGTTTTAGTTTTCGAGGGTAATAGCTACGTATGCTGAAAAAATGAAGATATTAGACAAAGGAAGATTTGTTTAGTGAGGAAGAATTAGCGACAGTACTAGAAGGATTAAAAAATAATAAGGCCCCAGGTGCTGATAGTATGATTAATGAGTTCCTTAAATATGGTGGCTCTGAGGTTAGGAATAAGCTACTGATGATTATGAACATGATTTTTGAAAAAGGGGAAGTACCCAATTATTTTAGGAAAAATAGTTAATAATTGAGAAGTCCCTTTGTTGTCAAATACCTTTGGTCCTTAGTTTTATCGAATATGAGCAAGCTTTCGATTCAGTTGATAGAACAGCGTTAACAAAGGTCTTATCGTTATATGGTATACCAGAAAAATACATTAAAGTGACATGCGCTATGTACGAGAATAATACTGCTGCGGTTAAGGTAGGAAATGAGGTTAGCAACTGGTTTTGTATTAAATCAGGAGCTAAGCAGGGTTGTGTTCTATCCCCCTTTATATGGATCATTTTGATGGACTTCGTCTTAAGGAGCACGGTAAAGGCAATTGGAGACCATGGAATCGAATGGGGAGGAAGAACGCTCCTGGACTTAGATTATGCTGATTATTTAAGCATATTAGATGAAAGTGTGAGCAAAATGAATGAATTTTTAGAGGTTTTACGAGTTCAGGGTGCTAAAATAGGCTTGAAAATTAATGTTAAGCAGACTAAGTCACTAAGGCTAGGAATAAGTGAAGATGGACAGGTGACCTTAGGTAATGAAAAGATTGATCAGGTTGGGAGCTTCAGTTACCTTGGTAGTATTATTAGTAAAGATGGTGGGAGCAGTGAAGATGTTAAAAGTAGAATAGCTAAAGCTCAGGGTGTTTTTTCACAGTTAAAAAAAGTTTGGAAGAATAGAAAGATAAGCATACAAACCAAGATTAGAATATTAGAAGCTACAGTGATGACAGTGGTCAAATATTGCTCTGAAGCATGGACACTCAGAAAAGCAGATGAAAATTTACTAGATGTTTTCCAGAGAAATTGCCAACGGATTGTTCTGGGTACCCGGCTGACTGACCGTATTTCAAACAGTAGGTTCTACGAAAAGTGTGGTTCAATCCCGCTTTCTGGGGCTATAATGAAAGAAAGGTTGAGATGGCTAGGCCACGTTCTACGGATGAAGGATGACAGATTACCGAAGATTGTCCTTTTTGGCCAACCGTCTTGGGCTACACGGAAAGCAGGTCGTCCTTGTCTGGGTTGGGAGGATGTCATAAATAAGGATTTAAAGGAAATGGGAACTTCCTGGGAGGGTGTAAAGAGGGAGGCTTTAAATAGATTAGGTTGGAGGAGGAGCGTGCGTAGCTGTGTTGGCCTCAGCTGGCTTGGTGCTGCAGTGAGTTATTAGTAGTAGTAGTAGTAGTATGTTGAAAAAATGAAGATATTAGACTATTTTGTGATTGTAAATGGTAAAGAATGTGATTAAAGGCTCTTTTCCTATTTCAAAAGTTTTAGTTTTCGAGGGTAATAGCTTTGCCTGTGGAAAAAATGAAGATATTAGACGATTTTATGATTGAACATGGTAAAGAATGTGATTAAAGGCTCTTTTCCTATTTCAAAAGTTTTAGTTTTCGAGGGTAATAGCTACGTATGTTGAAAAAATGAAGATATTGGACTATTTTATGATTGCACAGGGTAAAGAATGTGATTAAAGGCTCTTTTCCTATGTTAAAAGTTTTATTTCGAGGGTAATAGCTACGTATGTTGAAAAAATGAAGATATTAGACAATTTTATGATTGCACATGGTAAAGAACTTGATTAAAGGCTCTTTTCCTATGTCAAAAGTTTTAGTTTTCGAGGGTAATAGCTACGTATGTTGAAAAAAAAGGAAGATATTAGAATATTTTATGATTGTACATGGTAAAGAATGTGATTAAAGGCTCTTTTCCTATTTCAAAAGTTTTAGTTTTCGAGGGTAATAGCTACGTATGTTGAAAAAATGAAGATATTAGACAATTTTATGATTGCACATGGTAAAGAACGTGATTAAAGGCTCTTTTCCTATGTCAAAAGTTTTAGTTTTCGAGGGTAATAGCTACGTATGTTGAAAAAAAAGGAAGATATTAGAATATTTTATGATTGTACATGGTAAAGAATGTGATTAAAGGCTCTTTTCCTATTTCAAAAGTTTTAGTTTTCGAGGGTAATAGCTACGTATGTTGAAAAAATGAAGATATTAGACAATTTTATGATTGCACATGGTAAAGAATTTGATTAAAGGCTCTTTTCCTATTTCAAAAGTTTTAGTTTTCGAGGGTAATAGCTACGTATGTTGAAAAAATGAAGATATTAGACAATTTATGATTGCACATGGTAAAGAATGTGATTAAAGGCTCTTTTCCTATTTCAAAAGTTTTAGTTTTCGAGGGTAATAGCTAAGTATGTTGAAAAAATGAAGATATTAGACTATTTTATGATTGCACATGGTAAAGAATGTGATTAAAGGCTCTTTTCCTATTACAAAAGTTTTAGTTTTCGAGGGTAATAGCTACGTATGTTGAAAAAATGAAGATATTAGACAATTTTATGATTGCAAATGGTAAAGAATGTGATTAAAGGCTCTTTTCCTATGTCAAAAGTTTTAGTTTTCGAGGGTAATAGCTACGTATGTTGAAAAAAAGGAAGATATTAGAATATTTTATGATTGTACATGGTAAAGAATGTGATTAAAGGCTCTTTTCCTATTTCAAAAGTTTTAGTTTTCGAGGGTAATAGCTACGTATGTTGAAAAAATGAAGATATTAGACAATTTTATGATTGCACATGGTAAAGAATTTGATTAAAGGCTCTTTTCCTATTTCAAAAGTTTTAGTTTTCGAGGGTAATAGCTACGTATGTTGAAAAAATGAAGATATTAGACAATTTTATGATTGCACATGGTAAAGAATGTGATTAAAGGCTCTTTTCCTATTTCAAAAGTTTTAGTTTTCGAGGGTAATAGCTAAGTATGTTGAAAAAATGAAGATATTAGACTATTTTATGATTGCACATGGTAAAGAATGTGATTAAAGGCTCTTTTCCTATTTCAAAAGTTTTAGTTTTCGAGGGTAATAGCTACGTATGTGGAAAAAATGAAGATATTAGACAATTTTATGATTGCACATGGTAAAGAATTTGATTAAAGGCTCTTTTCCTATTTCAAAAGTTTTAGTTTTCGAGGGTAATAGCTACGTATGTTGAAAAAATGAAGATATTAGACAATTTTATGATTGCACATGGTAAAGAATGTGATTAAAGGCTCTTTTCCTATTTCAAAAGTTTTAGTTTTCGAGGGTAATAGCTAAGTATGTTGAAAAAATGAAGATATTAGACTATTTTATGATTGCACATGGTAAAGAATGTGATTAAAGGCTCTTTTCCTATTTCAAAAGTTTTAGTTTTCGAGGGTAATAGCTACTTATGTTGAAAAAATGAAGATATTAGACTATTTTATGATTGCACATGGTAAAGAATGTGATTAAAGGCTCTTTTCCTATTTCAAAAGTTTTGGTTTTCGAGGGTAATAGCTACGTATGTTGAAAAAATGAAGATATTAGACTATTTTATGATTGCACATGGTAAAGAATGTGATTAAAGGCTCTTTTCCTATGTCAAAAGTTTTAGTTTTCGAGGGTAATAGCTACGCATGTTGAAAAAATGAAGATATTAGACTATTTTGTGATTGTAAATGGTAAAGAATGTGATTAAAGGCTTTTTTCCTATTTCAAAAGTTTTAGTTTTCGAGGGTAATAGCTTTGCCTGTGGAAAAAATGAAGATATTAGACGATTTTATGATTGAACATGGTAAAGAATGTGATTAAAGGCTCTTTTCCTATTTCAAAAGTTTTAGTTTTCGAGAGTAATAGCTACGTATGTTGAAAAAAGGAAGATATTAGACTATTTTATGATTGCACAGGGTAAAGAATGTGATTAAAGGCTCTTTTCCTATGTTAAAAGTTTTATTTCGAGGGTAATAGCTACGTATGTTGAAAAAATGAAGATATTAGACAATTTATGATTGCACATGGTAAAGAATGTGATTAAAGGCTCTTTTCCTATTTCAAAAGTTTTAGTTTTCGAGGGTAATAGCTAAGTATGTTGAAAAAATGAAGATATTAGACTATTTTATGATTGCACATGGTAAAGAATGTGATTAAAGGCTCTTTTCCTATTTCAAAAGTTTTAGTTTTCGAGGGTAATAGCTACGTATGTTGAAAAAATGAAGATATTAGACAATTTTATGATTGCAAATGGTAAAGAATGTGATTAAAGGCTCTTTTCCTATGTCAAAAGTTTTAGTTTTCGAGGGTAATAGCTACGTATGTTGAAAAAAAGGAAGATATTAGAATATTTTATGATTGTACATGGTAAAGAATGTGATTAAAGGCTCTTTTCCTATTTCAAAAGTTTTAGTTTTCGAGGGTAATAGCTACGTATGTTGAAAAAATGAAGATATTAGACAATTTTATGATTGCACATGGTAAAAAATTTGATTAAAGGCTCTTTTCCTATTTCAAAAGTTTTAGTTTTCGAGGGTAATAGCTACGTATGTTGAAAAAATGAAGATATTAGACAATTTTATGATTGCACATGGTAAAGAATGTGATTAAAGGCTCTTTTCCTATTTCAAAAGTTTTAGTTTTCGAGGGTAATAGCTAAGTATGTTGAAAAAATGAAGATATTAGACTATTTTATGATTGCACATGGTAAAGAATGTGATTAAAGGCTCTTTTCCTATTTCAAAAGTTTTAGTTTTCGAGGGTAATAGCTACTTATGTTGAAAAAATGAAGATATTAGACTATTTTATGATTGCACATGGTAAAGAATGTGATTAAAGGCTCTTTTCCTATTTCAAAAGTTTTGGTTTTCGAGGGTAATAGCTACGCATGTTGAAAAAATGAAGATATTAGACTATTTTATGATTGCACATGGTAAAGAATGTGATTAAAGGCTCTTTTCCTATGTCAAAAGTTGTAGTTTTCGAGGGTAATAGCTACGCATGTTGAAAAAATGAAGATATTAGACTATTTTATGATTGCACATGGTAAAGAATGTGATTAAAGGCTCTTTTCCTATTTCAAAAGTTTTAGTTTTCGAGGGTAATAGCTACGTATGTTGAAAAAATGAAGATATTAGACTATTTTATGATTGCAAATGGTAAAGAATGTGATTAAAGGTTCTTTTCCTATGTCAGAAGTTTTAGTTTTCGAAGGTAATAGATTTGTCTGTGGAAAAAATGAAGATATTAGACAATTTTATGATTGCACATGGTAAAGAATGTGATTAAAGGCTCTTTTCCTATATCAAAAGTTTTAGTTTTCGAGGGTAATAGCTACGGTTGTTGAAAAAATGAAGATATTAGACTATTTTATGATTGCAAATGGTAAAAAATGTGATTAAAGGCTCTTTTCCCATGTCAAAAGTTTTAGTTTTCGAGGGTAATAGCTACGTATGTTGAAAAAATGAAGATATTAGACTATTTTATGATTACAAATTGTAAAGAATGTGATTAAAGGCTCTTTTCCTATGTCAAAGGTTTTAGTTTTCGAGGGTAATAGCTTTGTCTGTGGAAAAAATGAAGATATTAGAATATTTTATGATTGCACATGGTAAAGAATGTGATTAAAGGCTCTTTTCCTATGTCAAAAGTTTTATTTCGAGGGTAATAGCTACGTATGTTGAAAAAATGAAGATATTAGACAATTTTATGATTGCAAATGGTAAAGAATGTGATTAAAGGCTCTTTTCCTATGTCAAAAGTTTTAGTTTTCGAGTGTAATAGCTACGTATGTTGAAAAAAAAGAAGAAATTAGAATATTTTATGATTGCACATGGTAAAGAATGTGATTAAAGGCTCTTTTCCTATTTCAAAAGTTTTAGTTTTTGAGGGTAATAGCTACGTATGTTGAAAAAATGAAGATATTAGACAATTTTATGATTGCACATGGTAAAGAATGTGATTAAAGGCTCTTTTCCTATTTCAAAAGTTTTAGTTTTCGAGGGTAATAGCTACGAACGTTGAAAAAATGAAGATATTAGACTGTTTTATGATTGCAAATGGTAAAGAATGTGATTAAAGGCTCTTTTCCTATTTCAAAAGTTTTAGTTTTCGAGGGTAATAGCTACTTATGTTGAAAAAATGAAGATATTAGACTATTTTATGATTGCACATGGTAAAGAATGTGATTAAAGGCTCTTTTCCTATTTCAAAAGTTTTGGTTTTCGAGGGTAATAGCTATGTATGTTGAAAAAATGAAGATATTAGACTATTTTATGATTGCACATGGTAAAGAATGTGATTAAAGGCTCTTTTCCTATGTCAAAAGTTTTAATTTTCGAGGGTAATAGCTACGTATGTTGAAAAAATGAAGATATTAGACTATTTTATGATTGCAAATGGTAAAGAATGTGATTAAAGGTTCTTTTCCTATGTCAAAATGTTTAGTTTTCGAGGGTAATAGCTTTGTCTGTGGAAAAAATGAAGATATTAGACAATTTTATGATTGCACATGGTAAAGAATGTGATCAAAGGCTCTTTTCCTATATCAAAAGTTTTAGTTTTCGAGGGTAATAGCTACTTATGTTGAAAAAATGAAGATATTAGACTATTTTATGATTGCAAATGGTAAAGAATGTGATTAAAGGCTCTTTTCCTATGTCAAAAGTTTTAGTTTTCGAGGGTAATAGCTACGTATGTTGAAAAAATGAAGATATTAGACTATTTTATGATTGCAAATGGTAAAGAATGTGATTAAAGGCTCTTTTCCTATTTCAAAAGTTTTAGTTTTCGAGGGTAATAGCTACGTATGTTGAAAAAATGAAGATATTAGACTATTTTATGATTGCAAATGGTAAAGAATGTGATTAAAGGCTCTTTTCCTATTTCAAAAGTTTTAGTTTTCGAGGGTAATAGCTTTGTCTGTGGAAAAAATGAAGATATTAGACTATTTTATGATTGCAAATGGTAAAGAATGTGATTAAAGGCTCTTTTCCTATTTCAAAAGTTTTAGTTTTCGAGGGTAATAGCTACGTATGTTGAAAAAATGAAGATATTAGACTATTTTATGATTGCACATGGTAAAGAATGTGATTAAAGGATCTTTTCCTATTTCAAAAGTTTTAGTTTTCGAGGGTAATAGCTACGTATGTTGAAAAAATGAAGATATTAGACTATTTTATGATTGCAAATGGTAAAGAATGTGATTAAAGGCTCTTTTCCTATTTCAAAAGTTTTAGTTTTCGAGGGTAATAGCTACGTATGTTGAAAAAATGAAGATATTAGACTATTTTATGATTGCAAATGGTAAAGAATGTGATTAAAGGCTCTTTTCCTATTTCAAAAGTTTTAGTTTTCGAGGGTAATAGCTACGTATGTTGAAAAAATGAAGATATTAGACTATTTTATGATTGCACATGGTAAAGAATGTGATTAAAGGCTCTTTTCCTATTTCAAAAGTTTTAGTTTTCGAGGGTAATAGCTACGTATGTTGAAAAAATGAAGATATTAGACTATTTTATGATTGCAAATGGTAAAGAATGTGATTAAAGGTCTTTTCCTATTTCAAAAGTTTTAGTTTTCGAGGGTAATAGCTACGTATGTTGTAAAAATGAAGATATTAGACTATTTTATGATTGCAAATTGGTAAAGAATGTGATTAAAGGCTCTTTTCCTATTCAAAAGTTTTAGTTTTCGAGGGTAATAGCTACGTATGTTGAAAAAATGAAGATATTAGACTATTTTATGATTGCAAATGGTAAAGAATGTGATTAAAGGCTCTTTTCCTATGTCAAAAGTTTTAGTTTTCGAGGGTAATAGCTACGTATGTTGAAAAAATGAAGATATTAGACTATTTTATGATTGCAAAGGTAAAGAATGTGATTAAGGGCTCTTTTCCTATGTCAAAAGTTTTAGTTTTCGAGGGTAATAGCTACGTATGTTGAAAAAATGAAGATATTAGACTATTTTATGATTGCAAATGGTAAAGAATGTGATTAAAGGTTCTTTTCCTATGTCAAAAGTTTTAGTTTTCGAGGGTAATAGCTATGTATGTTGAAAAAATGAAGATATTAGACTATTTTATGATTGCAAATGGTAAAGAATGTGATTAAAGGCTCTTTTCCTATTTCAAAAGTTTTAGTTTTCGAGGGTAATAGCTACGTATGTTGAAAAAATGAAGATATTAGACTATTTTATGATTGCAAATGGTAAAGAATGTGATTAAAGGCTCTTTTCCTATTTCAAAAGTTTTAGTTTTCGAGGGTAATAGCTACGTATGTTGAAAAAATGAAGATATTAGACTATTTTATGATTGCAAATGGTAAAGAATGTGATTAAAGGCTCTTTTCCTATGTCAAAAGTTTTAGTTTTCGAGGGTAATAGCTTTGTCTGTGGAAAAAATGAAGATATTAGACTATTTTATGATTGCAAATGGTAAAGAATGTGATTAAAGGCTCTTTTCCTATATCAAAAGTTTTAGTTTTCGAGGGTAATAGCTACGTATGTTGAAAAAATGAAGATATTAGACTATTTTATGATTGCAAATGGTAAAGAATGTGATTAAAGGCTCTTTTCCTATTTCAAAAGTTTTAGTTTTCGAGGGTAATAGCTACGTATGTTGAAAAAATGAAGATATTAGACTATTTTATGATTGCAAATGGTAAAGAATGTGATTAAAGGCTCTTTTCCTATTTCAAAAGTTTTAGTTTTCGAGGGTAATAGCTACGTATGTTGAAAAAATGAAGATATTAGACTATTTTATGATTGCACATGGTAAAGAATGTGATTAAAGGCTCTTTTCCTATGTCAAAAGTTTTAGTTTTCGAGGGTAATAGCTACGTATGTTGAAAAAATGAAGATATTAGACTATTTTATGATTGCAAATGGTAAAGAATGTGATTAAAGGCTCTTTTCCTATGTCAAAAGTTTTAGTTTTCGAGGGTAATAGCTGTATGTTGAAAAAATGAAGATATTAGACTATTTTATGATTGCAAATGGTAAAGAATGTGATTAAAGGCTCTTTTCCTATGTCAAAAGTTTTAGTTTTCGAGGGTAATAGCTACGTATGTTGAAAAAATGAAGATATTAGACTATTTTATGATTGCAAATGGTAAAGAATGTGATTAAAGGCTCTTTTCCTATGTCAAAAGTTTTAGTTTTCGAGGGTAATAGCTACGTATGTTGAAAAAATGAAGATATTAGACTATTTTATGATTGCAAATGGTAAAGAATGTGATTAAAGGCTCTTTTCCTATGTCAAAAGTTTTAGTTTTCGAGGGTAATAGCTACGTATGTGAAAAAATGAAGATATTAGACAATTTTATGATTGCACATGGTAAAGAATGTGATTAAAGGCTCTTTTCCTATTCAAAAGTTTTAGTTTTCGAGGGTAATAGCTACGTATGTTGAAAAAATGAAGATATTAGACTATTTTATGATTGCAAATGGTAAAGAATGTGATTAAAGGCTCTTTTCCTATGTCAAAAGTTTTAGTTTTCGAGGGTAATAGCTACGTATGTTGAAAAAATGAAGATATTAGACTATTTTATGATTGCAAATGGTAAAGAATGTGATTAAAGGCTCTTTTCCTATGTCAAAAGTTTTAGTTTTCGAGGGTAATAGCTTATGTTGTGAAAAAATGAAGATATTAGACTATTTTATGATTGCACATGGTAAAGAATGTGATTAAAGGCTCTTTTCCTATTTCAAAAGTTTTAGTTTTCGAGGGTAATAGCTACTTATGTTGAAAAAATGAAGATATTAGACTATTTTATGATTGCACATGGTAAAGAATGTGATTAAAGGCTCTTTTCCTATGTCAAAAGTTTTAGTTTTCGAGGGTAATAGCTACGTATGTTGAAAAAATGAAGATATTAGACTATTTTATGATTGCAAATGGTAAAGAATGTGATTAAAGGCTCTTTTCCTATTTCAAAAGTTTTAGTTTTCGAGGGTAATAGCTACGTATGTTGAAAAAATGAAGATATTAGACTATTTTATGATTGCAAATGGTAAAGAATGTGATTAAAGGCTCTTTTCCTATGTCAAAAGTTTTAGTTTTCGAGGGTAATAGCTACGTATGTTGAAAAAATGAAGATATTAGACTATTTTATGATTGCAAATGGTAAAGAATGTGATTAAAGGCTCTTTTCCTATTGTCAAAAGTTTTAGTTTTCGAGGGTAATAGCTACGTATGTTGAAAAAATGAAGATATTAGACTATTTTATGATTGCACATGGTAAAGAATGTGATTAAAGGCTCTTTTCCTATTTCAAAAGTTTTAGTTTTCGAGGGTAATAGCTACGTATGTTGAAAAAATGAAGATATTAGACTATTTTATGATTGCAAATGGTAAAGAATGTGATTAAAGGCTCTTTTCCTATTTCAAAAGTTTTAGTTTTCGAGGGTAATAGCTACGTATGTTGAAAAAATGAAGATATTAGACTATTTTATGATTGCAAATGGTAAAGAATGTGATTAAAGGCTCTTTTCCTATGTCAAAAGTTTTAGTTTTCGAGGGTAATAGCTACGTATGTTGAAAAAATGAAGATATTAGACTATTTTATGATTGCACAATGGTAAAGAATGTGATTAAAGGCTCTTTTCCTATGTCAAAAGTTTTAGTTTTCGAGGGTAATAGCTATGTATGTTGAAAAAATGAAGATATTAGACTATTTTATGATTGCAAATGGTAAAGAATGTGATTAAAGGCTCTTTTCCTATTTCAAAAGTTTTAGTTTTCGAGGGTAATAGCTACGTATGTTGAAAAAATGAAGATATTAGACTATTTTATGATTGCAAATGGTAAAGAATGTGATTAAAGGCTCTTTTCCTATTTCAAAAGTTTTAGTTTTCGAGGGTAATAGCTACGTATGTTGAAAAAATGAAGATATTAGACTATTTTATGATTGCAAATGGTAAAGAATGTGATTAAAGGCTCTTTTCCTATTTCAAAAGTTTTAGTTTTCGAGGGTAATAGCTACGTATGTTGAAAAAATGAAGATATTAGACTATTTTATGATTGCACAATGGTAAAGAATGTGATTAAAGGCTCTTTTCCTATTTCAAAAGTTTTAGTTTTCGAAGGTAATAGCTACGTATGTTGAAAAAATGAAGATATTAGACTATTTTATGATTGCAAATGGTAAAGAATGTGATTAAAGGTTCTTTTCCTATGTCAAAAGTTTTAGTTTTCGAGGGTAATAGCTATGTATGTTGAAAAAATGAAGATATTAGACTATTTTATGATTGCACAATGGTAAAGAATGTGATTAAAGGACTCTTTTCCTATTTCAAAAGTTTTAGTTTTCGAGGGTAATAGCTACGTATGTTGAAAAAATGAAGATATTAGACTATTTTATGATTGCAAATGGTAAAGAATGTGATTAAAGGCTCTTTTCCTATTTCAAAAGTTTTAGTTTTCGAGGGTAATAGCTACGTTATGTTGAAAAAATGAAGATATTAGACTATTTTATGATTGCAAATGGTAAAGAATGTGATTAAAGGCTCTTTTCCTATTTCAAAAGTTTTAGTTTTCGAGGGTAATAGCTACGTATGTTGAAAAAATGAAGATATTAGACTATTTTATGATTGCAAATGGTAAAGAATGTGATTAAAGGCTCTTTTCCTATTTCAAAAGTTTTAGTTTTCGAGGGTAATAGCTACGTATGTTGAAAAAATGAAGATATTAGACTATTTTATGATTGCACATGGTAAAGAATGTGATTAAAGGCTCTTTTCCTATTTCAAAAGTTTTAGTTTTCGAGGGTAATAGCTACGTATGTTGAAAAAATGAAGATATTAGACTATTTTATGATTGCACATGGTAAAGAATTGGATTAAAGGCTCTTTTCCTATGTCAAAAGTTTTAGTTTTCGAGGGTAATAGCTACGTATGTTGAAAAAATGAAGATATTAGACTATTTTATGATTGCAAATGGTAAAGAATGTGATTAAAGGCTCTTTTCCTATTCAAAGTTTTAGTTTTCGAGGGTAATAGCTACGTATGTTGAAAAAATGAAGATATTAGACTATTTTATGATTGCACATGGTAAAGAATGTGATTAAAGGCTCTTTTCCTATTCAAAAGTTTTAGTTTTCGAGGGTAATAGCTACGTTGTTGAAAAAATGAAGATATTAGACTATTTTATGATTGCAAATGGTAAAGAATGTGATTAAAGGCTCTTTTCCTATTCAAAAGTTTTAGTTTTCGAGGGTAATAGCTACGTATGTTGAAAAAATGAAGATATTAGACTATTTTATGATTGCAAATGGTAAAGAATGTGATTAAAGGCTCTTTTCCTATGTCAAAAGTTTTAGTTTTCGAGGGTAATAGCTTTGTCTGTTGAAAAAATGAAGATATTAGACTATTTTATGATTGCACATGGTAAAGAATGTGATTAAAGGCTCTTTTCCTATGTCAAAAGTTTTATTTCGAGGGTAATAGCTACGTATGTTGAAAAAATGAAGATATTAGACAATTTTATGATTGCAAATGGTAAAGAATGTGATTAAAG
>NW_027063433.1:0-35578 GCF_032884065.1 Artemia franciscana | reverse complement strand
TAGAAAAGACTTTTTCACTATTCAATAAATAGATTCAAATCTATTTGAATCTAGAATCAAACTTTCTGTTTGATTCTAATAGAATCAATAGAATAGCACTAGTTCGTATGTGACGTCTTGCATATGGTTCTAGAATTCTAATCTATTGATTCTAGCTAGTCTATCTACTATTTCTATGAGTCATATGCAAGACGTCATTTTAGAAAAGACTTTTTCACTATTCAATAAATAGATTCAAATCTATTTGAATCTAGAATCAAACTTTCTGTTTGATTCTAATAGAATCAATAGAATAGCACTAGTTCGTATGTGACGTCTTGAATATGGTTCTAGAATTCTAATCTATTGATTCTAGCTAGTCTATCTACTATTTCTATGAGTCATATGCAAGACATCATTTTAGAAAAGACTTTTCCACTATTCAATAAATAGATTCAAATCTATTTGAATCTAGAATCAAACTTTCTGTTTGATTCTAATAGAATCAATAGAATAGCACTAGTTCGTATGTGACGTCTTGCATATGGTTCTAGGATTCTAATCTATTGATTTTAGACCAGCTAGAATCAATAGCAGATAGAACAGTGAAAGTTTGATTCTAGCTAGTCTATCTACTATTTCTATGAGTCATATCCAAGACGTCATTTTAGAAAAGACTTTTTCACTATTCAATAAATAGATTCAAATCTATTTGAATCTAGAATCAAACTTTCTGTTTGATTCTAATAGAATCAATAGAATAGCACTAGTTCGTATGTGTCGTCTTGCATATGGTTCTAGAATTCTAATCTATTGATTCTAGCTAGTCTATCTACTATTTCTATGAGTCATATGCAAGACGTCATTTTAGAAAAGACTTTTTCACTATTCAATAAATAGATTCAAATCTATTTGAATCTAGAATCAAACTTTCTGTTTGATTCTAATAGAATCAATAGAATAGCACTAGTTCGTATGTGACGTCTTGCACATGGTTCTAGAATCCTAATCGATTGATTCTAGACCAGCTAGAATCAATAGTAGATAGAACAGTGAAAGTTTGATTCTAGCTAGTCTATCTACTATTTCTATGAGTCATATGCAAGACGTCATTTTAGAAAAGACTTTTTCACTATTCAATAAATAGATTCAAATCTATTTGAATCTAGAATCAAACTTTCTGTTTGATTCTAATAGAATCAATAGAATAGCACTAGTTCGTATGTGACGTCTTGCATATGGTTCTAGAATTCTAATCTATTGATTCTAGCTAGTCTATCTACTATTTCTATGAGTCATATGCAAGACGTCATTTTAGAAAAGACTTTTTCACTATTCAATAAATAGATTCAAATCTATTTGAATCTAGAATCAAACTTTCTGTTTGATTCTAATAGAATCAATAGAATAGCACTAGTTCGTATGTGACGTCTTGCATATGGTTCTAGAATTCTAATCTATTGATTCTAGACCAGCTAGAATGAATAGTAGATAGAACAGTGAAAGTTTGATTCTAGCTAGTCTATCTACTATTTCTATGAGTCATATGCAAGACGTCATTTTAGAAAAGACTTTTTCACTATTCAATAAATAGATTCAAATCTATTTGAATCTAGAATCAAACTTTCTGTTTGATTCTAATAGAATCAATAGAATAGCACTAGTTTGTATGTGACGTCTTGCATATGGTTCTAGAATTCTAATCTATTGATTCTAGCTAGTCTATCTACTATTTCTATGAGTCATATGCAAGACATCATTTTAGAAAAGACTTTTTCACTATTCAATAAATAGATTCAAATCTATTTGAATCTAGAATCAAACTTTCTGTTTGATTCTAATAGAATCAATAGAATAGCACTAGTTCGTATGTGACGTCTTGCATATGGTTCTAGAATTCTAATCTATTGATTCTAGACCATTTAGAATCAATAGTAGATAGAACAGTAAAAGTTTGATTCTAGCTAGTCTATCTACTATTTCTATGAGTCATATGCAATACGTCATTTTAGAAAAGACTTTTTCACTATACAATAAATAGATTCAAATCTATTTGAATCTAGAATCAAACTTTCTGTTTGATTCTAATAGAATCAATAGAATAGCACTATTTCGTATGTGACGTCTTGCATATGGTTCTAGAATTCTAATCTATTGATTCTAGCTAGTCTATCTACTATTTCTATGAGTCATATGCAAGACGTCATTTTATAAAAGACTTTTTCACTATTCAATAAATAGATTCAAATCTATTTGAATCTAGAATCAAACTTTCTGTTTGATTCTAATAAAATCAATAGAATAGCACTAGTTCGTATGTGACGTCTTGCATATGGTTCTAGAATTCTAATCTATTGATTCTAGACCAGCTAGAATCAATAGTAGATAGAACAGTGAAAGTTTGATTCTAGCTAGTCTATCTACTATTTCTATGAGTCATATGCAAGACGTCATTTTAGAAAAGACTATTTCACTATTCAATAAATAGATTCAAATCTATTTGAATCTAGAATCAAACTTTCTGTTTGATTCTAATAGAATCAATAGAATAGCACTAGTTCGTATGTGACGTCTTGCATATGGTTCTAGAATTCTAATCTATTGATTCTAGCTAGTCTATCTACTATTTCTATGAGTCATATGCAAGACGTCATTTTAGAAAAGACTTTTTCACTATTCAATAAATAGATTCAAATCTATTTGAATCTAGAATCAAACTTTCTGTTTGATTCTAATAGAATCAATAGAATAGCACTAGTTCGTATGTGACGTCTTGCATATGGTTCTAGAATTCTAATCTATTGATTCTAGACCAGCTAGAATCAATAGTAGATAGAACAGTGAAAGTTTGATTCTAGCTAGTCTATCTACTATTTCTATGAGTCATATGCAAGACGTCATTTTAGAAAAGACTTTTTCACTATTCAATAAATAGATTCAAATCTATTTGAATCTAGAATCAAACTTTCTGTTTGATTCTAATAGAATCAATAGAATAGCACTAGTTCGTATGTGACGTCTTGCATATGGTTCTAGAATTCTAATCTATTGATTCTAGCTAGTCTATCTACTATTTCTATGAGTCATATGCAAGACGTCATTTTAGAAAAGACTTTTTCACTATTCAATAAATAGATTCAAATCTATTTGAATCTAGAATCAAACTTTCTGTTTGATTCTAATAGAATCAATAGAATAGCACTAGTTCGTATGTGACGTCTTGCATATGGTTCTAGAATTCTAATCTATTGATTCTAGACCAGCTAGAATCAATAGTAGATAGAACAGTGAAAATTTGATTCTAGCTAGTCTATCTACTATTTCTATGAGTCATATGCAAGACGTCATTTTAGAAAAGACTTTTTCACTATTCAATAAATAGATTCAAATCTATTTGAATCTAGAATCAAACTTTCTGTTTGATTCTAATAGAATCAATAGAATAGCACTAGTTCGTATGTGACGTCTTGCATATGGTTCTAGAATTCTAATCTATTGATTCTAGCTAGTCTATCTACTATTTCTATGAGTCATATGCAAGACGTCATTTTAGAAAAGAATTTTTCACTATTCAATAAATAGATTCAAATCTATTTGAATCTAGAATCAAACTTTCTGTTTGATTCTAATAGAATCAATAGAATAGCACTAGTTCGTATGTGACGTCTTGCATATGGTTCTAGAATTCTAATCTATTGATTCTAGACCAGCTAGAATCAATAGTAGATAGAACAGTGAAAGTTTGATTCTAGCTAGTCTATCTACTATTTCTATGAGTCATATGCAAGACATCATTTTAGAAAAGACTTTTTCACTATTCAATAAATAGATTCAAATCTATTTGAATCTAGAATCAAACTTTCTGTTTGATTCTAATAGAATCAATAGAATAGCACTAGTTCGTATGTGACGTCTTGAATATGGTTCTAGAATTCTAATCTATTGATTCTAGCTAGTCTATCTACTATTTCTATGAGTCATATGCAAGACATCATTTTAGAAAAGACTTTTCCACTATTCAATAAATAGATTCAAATCTATTTGAATCTAGAATCAAACTTTCTGTTTGATTCTAATAGAATCAATAGAATAGCACTAGTTCGTATGTGACGTCTTGCATATGGTTCTAGAATTCTAATCTATTGATTTTAGACCAGCTAGAATCAATAGCAGATAGAACAGTGAAAGTTTGATTCTAGCTAGTCTATCTACTATTTCTATGAGTCATATCCAAGACATCATTTTAGAAAAGACTTTTTCACTATTCAATAAATAGATTCAAATCTATTTGAATCTAGAATCAAACTTTCTGTTTGATTCTAATAGAATCAATAGAATAGCACTAGTTCGTATGTGTCGTCTTGCATATGGTTCTAGAATTCTAATCTATTGATTCTAGCTAGTCTATCTACTATTTCTATGAGTCATATGCAAGACGTCATTTTAGAAAAGACTTTTTCACTATTCAATAAATAGATTCAAATCTATTTGAATCTAGAATCAAACTTTCTGTTTGATTCTAATAGAATCAATAGAATAGCACTAGTTCGTATGTGACGTCTTGCATATGGTTCTAGAATCCTAATCGATTGATTCTAGACCAGCTAGAATCAATAGTAGATAGAACAGTGAAAGTTTGATTCTAGCTAGTCTATCTACTATTTCTATGAGTCATATGCAAGACGTCATTTTAGAAAAGACTTTTTCACTATTCAATAAATAGATTCAAATCTATTTGAATCTAGAATCAAACTTTCTGTTTGATTCTAATAGAATCAATAGAATAGCACTAGTTCGTATGTGACGTCTTGCATATGGTTCTAGAATTCTAATCTATTGATTCTAGCTAGTCTATCTACTATTTCTATGAGTCATATGCAAGACGTCATTTTAGAAAAGACTTTTTCACTATTCAATAAATAGATTCAAATCTATTTGAATCTAGAATCAAACTTTCTGTTTGATTCTAATAGAATCAATAGAATAGCACTAGTTCGTATGTGACGTCTTGCATATGGTTCTAGAATTCTAATCTATTGATTCTAGACCAGCTAGAATCAATAGTAGATAGAACAGTGAAAGTTTGATTCTAGCTAGTCTATCTACTATTTCTATGAGTCATATGTAAGACGTCATTTTAGAAAAAACTTTTTCACTATTCAATAAATAGATTCAAATCTATTTGAATCTAGAATCAAACTTTCTGTTCGATTCTAATAGAATCAATAGAATAGCACTAGTTCGTATGTGACGTCTTGCATATGGTTCTAGAATTCTAATCTATTGATTCTAGCTAGTCTATCTACTATTTCTATGAGTCATATGCAAGACGTCATTTTAGAAAAGACTTTTTCACTATTCAATAAATAGATTCAAATCTATTTGAATCTAGAATCAAACTTTCTGTTTGATTCTAATAGAATCAATAGAATAGCACTAGTTCGTATGTGACGTCTTGCATATGGTTCTAGAATTCTAATCTATTGATTCTAGACCAGCTAGAATCAATAGTAGATAGAACAGTGAAAGTTTGATTCTAGCTAGTCTATCTACTATTTCTATGAGTCATATGCAAGACGTCATTTTAGAAAAGACTTTTTCACTATTCAATAAATAGATTCAAATCTATTTGAATCTAGAATCAAACTTTCTGTTTTATTCTAATAGAATCAATAGAGTAGCACTAGTTCGTATGTGACGTCTTGCATATGGTTCTAGAATTCTAATCTATTGATTCTAGCTAGTCTATCTACTATTTCTATGAGTCATATGCAAGACGTCATTTTAGAAAAGACTTTTTCACTATTCAATAAATAGATTCAAATCTATTTGAATCTAGAATCAAACTTTCTGTTTGATTCTAATAGAATCAATAGAATAGCACTAGTTCGTATGTGACGTCTTGCATATGGTTCTAGAATTCTAATCTATTGATTCTAGACCAGCTAGAATCAATAGTAGATAGAACAGTGAAAGTTTGATTCTAGCTAGTCTATCTACTATTTCTATGAGTCATATGCAAGACGTCATTTTAGAAAAGACTTTTTCACTATTCAATAAATAGATTCAAATCTATTTGAATCTAGAATCAAACTTTCTGTTTGATTCTAATAGAATAGCACTAGTTCGTATGTGACGTCTTGCATATGGTTCTAGAATTCTAATCTATTGATTCTAGACCAGCTAGAATCAATAGTAGATAGAACAGTGAAAGTTTGATTCTAGCTAGTCTATCTACTATTTCTATGAGTCATATGCAAGACGTCATTTTAGAAAAGACTTTTTCACTATTCAATAAATAGATTCAAATCTATTTGAATCTAGAATCAAACTTTCTGTATGATTCTAATAGAATCAATAGAATAGCACTAGTTAGTATGTGACGTCTTGCATATGGTTCTAGAATTCTAATCTATTGATTCTAGACCAGCTAGAATCAATAGTAGATAGAACAGTGAAAGTTTGATTCTAGCTAGTCTATCTACTATTTCTATGAGTCATATGCAAGACGTCATTTTAGAAAAGACTTTTTCACTATTCAATAAATAGATTCAAATCTATTTGAATCCAGAATCAAACTTTCTGTTTGATTCTAATAGAATCAATAGAATAGCACTAGTTCGTATGTGACGTCTTGCATATGGTTCTAGAATTCTAATCTATTGATTCTAGCTAGTCTATCTACTATTTCTATGAGTCATATGTAAGACGTCATTTTAGAAAAGACTTTTTCACTATTCAATAAATAGATTCAAATCTATTTGAATCTAGAATCAAACTTTCTGTATGATTCTAATAGAATCAATAGAATAGCACTAGTTCGTATGTGACGTCTTGCATATGGTTCTAGAATTCTAATCTATTGATTCTAGCTAGTCTATCTACTATTTCTATGAGTCATATGCAAGACGTCATTTTAGAAAAGACTTCTTCACTATTCAATAAATAGATTCAAATCTATTTGAATCTAGAATCAAACTTTCTGTTTGATTCTAATAGAATCAATAGAATAGCACTAGTTCGTATGTGACGTCTTGCATATGGTTCTAGAATTCTAATCTTTTGATTCTAGATCAGCTAGAATCAATAGTAGATAGAACAGTGAAAGTTTGATTCTAGCTAGTCTATCTACTATTTCTATGAGTCATATGCAAGACGTCATTTTAGAAAAGACTTTTTCACTATTCAATAAATAGATTCAAATCTATTTGAATCTAGAATCAAACTTTCTGTTTGATTCTAATAGAATCAATAGAATAGCACTAGTTCGTATGTGACGTCTTGCATATGGTTCTAGAATTCTAATTTATTGATTCTAGACCAGCTAGAATCAATAGTAGATAGAACAGTGAAAGTTTGATTCTAGCTAGTCTATCTACTATTTCTATGAGTCATATGCAAGACGTCATTTTAGAAAAGACTTTTCACTATTCAATAAATAGATTCAAATCTATTTGAATCTAGAATCAAACTTTCTGTTTGATTCTAATAGAATCAATAGAATAGCACTAGTTCGTATGTGACGTCTTGCATATGGTTCTAGAATTCTAATCTATTGATTCTAGCTAGTCTATCTACTATTTCTATGAGTCATATGCAAGACGTCATTTTAGAAAAGACTTTTTCACTATTCAATAAATAGATTCAAATCTATTTGAATCTAGAATCAAACTTTCTGTTTGATTCTAATAGAATCAATAGAATAGCACTAGTTCGTATGTGACGTCTTGCATATGGTTCTAGAATTCTAATCTATTGATTCTAGACCAGCTAGAATCAATAGTAGATAGAACAGTGAAAGTTTGATTCTAGCTAGTCTATCTACTATTTCTATGAGTCATATGCAAGACGTCATTTTAGAAAAGACTTTTCACTATTCAATAAATAGATTCAAATCTATTTGAATCTAGAATCAAACTTTCTGTTTGATTCTAATAGAATCAATAGAATAGCACTAGTTCGTATGTGACGTCGAGCATATGGTTCTAGAATTCTAATCTATTGATTCTAGCTAGTCTATCTACTATTTCTATGAGTCATATGCAAGACGTCATTTTAGAAAAGACTTTTTCACTATTCAATAAATAGATTCAAATCTATTTGAATCTAGAATCAAACTTTCTGTTTGATTCTAATAGAATCAATAGAATAGCACTAGTTCGTATGTGACGTCTTGCATATGGTTCTAGAATTCTAATCTATTGATTCTAGACCAGCTAGAATCAATAGTAGATAGAACAGTGAAAGTTTGATTCTAGCTAGTCTATCTACTATTTCTATGAGTCATATGCAAGACGTCATTTTAGAAAAGACTTTTTCACTATTCAATAAATAGATTCAAATCTATTTGAATCTAGAATCAAACTTTCTGTTTGATTCTAATAGAATCAATAGAATAGCACTAGTTCGTATGTGACGTCTTGCATATGGTTCTAGAATTCTAATCTATTGATTCTAGCTAGTCTATCTACTATTTCTATGAGTCATATGCAAGACGTCATTTTAGAAAAGACTTTTTCACTATTCAATAAATAGATTCAAATCTATTTGAATCTAGAATCAAACTTTCTGTTTGATTCTAATAGAATCAATAGAATAGCACTAGTTCGTATGTGACGTCTTGCATATGGTTCTAGAATTCTAATCTATTGATTCTAGACCAGCTAGAATCAATAGTAGATAGAACAGTAGTTTGATTCTAGCTAGTCTATCTACTATTTCTATGAGTCATATGCAAGACGTCATTTTAGAAAAGACTTTTTCACTATTCAATAAATAGATTCAAATCTATTTGAATCTAGAATCAAACTTTCTGTTTGATTCTAATAGAATCAATAGAATAGCACTAGTTCGTATGTGACGTCTTGCATATGGTTCTAGAATTCTAATCTATTGTTCTAGAATTCAATAGTAGATAGAACTGAAATTGATTCTAGCTAGTCTATCTACTATTTCTATGAGTCATATGCAAGACGTATTTTAGAAAAGACTTTTCACTATTCAATAAATAGATTCAAATCTATTTGAATCTAGAATCAAACTTTCTGTTTGATTCTAATAGAATCAATAGAATAGCACTAGTTCGTATGTGACGTCGAGCATATGGTTCTAGAATTCTAATCTATTGATTCTAGCTAGTCTATCTACTATTTCTATGAGTCATATGCAAGACGTCATTTTAGAAAAGACTTTTTCACTATTCAATAAATAGATTCAAATCTATTTGAATCTAGAATCAAACTTTCTGTTTGATTCTAATAGAATCAATAGAATAGCACTAGTTCGTATGTGACGTCTTGCATATGGTTCTAGAATTCTAATCTATTGATTCTAGACCAGCTAGAATCAATAGTAGATAGAACAGTGAAAGTTTGATTCTAGCTAGTCTATCTACTATTTCTATGAGTCATATGCAAGACGTCATTTTAGAAAAGACTTTTTCACTATTCAATAAATAGATTCAAATCTATTTGAATCTAGAATCAAACTTTCTGTTTGATTCTAATAGAATCAATAGAATAGCACTAGTTCGTATGTGACGTCTTGCATATGGTTCTAGAATTCTAATTATTGATTCTAGACCAGCTAGAATCAATAGTAGATAGAACAGTGAAAGTTTGATTCTAGCTAGTCTATCTACTATTTCTATGAGTCATATGCAAGACGTCATTTTAGAAAAGACTTTTTCACTATTCAATAAATAGATTCAAATCTATTTGAATCTAGAATCAAACTTTCTGTTTGATTCTAATAGAATCAATAGAATAGCACTAGTTCGTATGTGACGTCTTGCATATGGTTCTAGAATTCTAATCTATTGATTCTAGCTAGTCTATCTACTATTTCTATGAGTCATATGCAAGACGTCATTTTAGAAAAGACTTTTTCACTATTCAATAAATAGATTCAAATCTATTTGAATCTAGAATCAAACTTTCTGTTTGATTCTAATAGAATCAATAGAATAGCACTAGTTCGTATATGACGTCTTGCATATGGTTCTAGAATTCTAATCTATTGATTCTAGACCAGCTAGAATCAATAGTAGATAGAACAGTGAAAGTTTGATTCTAGCTAGTCTATCTACTATTTCTATGAGTCATATGCAAGACGTCATTTTAGAAAAGACTTTTCACTATTCAGTAAATAGATTCAAATCTATTTGAATCTAGAATCAAACTTTCTGTTTGATTCTAATAGAATCAATAGAATAGCACTAGTTCGTATGTGACGTCGAGCATATGGTTCTAGAATTCTAATCTATTGATTCTAGCTAGTCTATCTACTATTTCTATGAGTCATATGCAAGACGTAATTTTAGAAAAGACTTTTTCACTATTCAATAAATAGATTCAAATCTATTTGAATCTAGAATCAAACTTTCTGTTTGATTCTAATAGAATCAATAGAATAGCACTAGTTCGTATGTGACGTCTTGCATATGGTTCTAGAATTCTAATCTATTGATTCTAGCTAGTCTATCTACTATTTCTATGAGTCATATGCAAGACGTCATTTTAGAAAAGACTTTATCACTATTCAATAAATAGATTGAAATCTATTTGAATCTAGAATCAAACTTTCTGTTTGATTCTAATAGAATCAATAGAATAGCACTAGTTCGTATGTGACGTCTTGCATATGGTTCTAGAATTCTAATCTATTGATTCTAGA
This sequence comes from Artemia franciscana, assembly GCF_032884065.1. NCBI lineage: Eukaryota > Metazoa > Arthropoda > Branchiopoda > Anostraca > Artemiidae > Artemia > Artemia franciscana. The sequence goes on along the minus strand of NW_027063433.1, from coordinate 24,925 downwards.
CCAGCTAGAATCAATAGTAGATAGAACAGTGAAAGTTTGATTCTAGCTTATCTATCTACTATTTCTATGAGTCATATTCAAGACGTCATTTTAGAAAAGACTTTTTCACTATTCAATAAATAGATTCAAATCTATTTGAATCTAGAATCAAACTTTCTGTTTGATTCTAATAGAATCAATAGAATAGCACTAGTTCGTATGTGACGTCTTGCATATGGTTCTAGAATTCTAATCAATTGATTCTAGCTAGTCTATCTACTATTTCTATGAGTCATATGCAAGACGTCATTTTAGAAAATACTTTTTCACTATTCAATAAATAGATTCAAATCTATTTGAATCTAGAATCAAACTTTCTGTTTGATTCTAATAGAATCAATAGAATAGCACTAGTTCGTATGTGACGTCTTGCATATGGTTCTAGAATTCTAATCTATTGATTCTAGACCAGCTAGAATCAATAGTAGATAGAACAGTGAAAGTTTGATTCTAGCTAGTCTATCTACTATTTCTATGAGTCATATGCAAGACGTCATTTTAGAAAAGACTTTTTCACTATTCAATAAATAGATTCAAATCTATTTGAATCTAGAATCAAACTTTCTGTTTGATTCTAATAGAATCAATAGAATAGCACTAGTTCGTATGCGACGTCTTGCATATGGTTCTAGAATTCTAATCTATTGATTCTAGCTAGTCTATCTACTATTTCTATGAGTCATATGCAAGACGTCATTTTAGAAAAGACTTTTTCACTATTCAATAAATAGATTCAAATCTATTTGAATCTAGAATCAAACTTTCTGTTTGATTCTAATAGAATCAATAGAATAGCACTAGTTCGTATGTTACGTCTTGCATATGGTTCTAGAATTCTAATCTATTGATTCTAGACCAGCTAGAATCAATAGTAGATAGAACAGTGAAAGTTTGATTCTAGCTAGTCTATCTACTATTTCTATGAGTCATATGCAAGACGTCATCTTAGAAAAGACTTTTTCACTATTCAATAAATAGATTCAAATCTATTTGAATCTAGAATCAAACTTTCTGTTTGATTCTAATAGAATCAATAGAATAGCACTAGTTCGTATGTGACGTCTTGCATATGGTTCTAGAATTCTAATCTATTGATTCTAGCTAGTCTATCTACTATTTCTATGAGTCATATGCAAGACGTCATTTTAGAAAAGACTTTTTCACTATTCAATAAATAGATTCAAATCTATTTGAATCTAGAAGCAAACTTTCTGTTTGATTCTAATAGAATTAATAGAATAGCACTAGTTCGTATGTGACGTCTTACATATGGTTCTAGAATTCTAATCTATTGATTCTAGACCAGCTAGAATCAATAGTAGATAGAACAGTGAAAGTTTGATTCTAGCTAGTCTATCTACTATTTCTATGAGTCATATGCAAGACGTCATTTTAGAAAAGACTTTTTCACTATTCAATAAATAGATTCAAATCTATTTGAATCTAGAATCAAACTTTCTGTTTGATTCTAATAGAATCAATAGAATAGCACTAGTTCGTATGTGACGTCTTGCATACGGTTCTAGAATTCTAATCTATTGATTCTAGACCAGCTAGAATCAATAGTAGATAGAACAGTGAAAGTTTGATTCTTGCTAGTCTATCTACTATTTCTATGAGTCATATGCAAGACGTCATTTTAGAAAAGACTTTTTCACTATTCAATAAATAGATTCAAATCTATTTGAATCTAGAATCAAACTTTCTGTTTGATTCTAATAGAATCAATAGAATAGCACTAGTTCGTATGTGACGTCTTGCATATGGTTCTAGAATTCTAATCTATTGATTCTAGCTAGTCTATCTACTATTTCTATGAGTCATATGCAAGACGTTATTTTAGAAAAGACTTTTTCACTATTCAATAAATAGATTCAAATCTATTTGAATCTAGAATCAAACTTTCTGTTTGATTCTAATAGAATCAATAGAATAGCACTAGTTCGTATGTGACGTCTTGCATATGGTTCTAGAATTCTAATCTATTGATTCTAGACCAGCTAGAATCAATAGTAGATAGAACAGTGAAAGTTTGATTCTAGCTAGTCTATCTACTATTTCTATGAGTCATATGCAAGACGTCATTTTAGAAAAGACTTTTTCACTATTCAATAAATAGATTCAAATCTATTTGAATCTAGAATCAAATTTTCTGTTTGATTCTAATAGAATCAATAGAATAGCACTAGTTCGTATGTGACGTCTTGCATATGGTTCTAGAATTCTAATCTATTGATTCTAGCTAGTCTATCTACTATTTCTATGAGTCATATGCAAGACGTTATTTTAGAAAAGACTTTTTCACTATTCAATAAATAGATTCAAATATATTTGAATCTAGAATCAAACTTTCTGTTTGATTCTAATAGAATCAATAGAATAGCACTAGTTCGTATATGACGGCTTGCATATGGTTCTAAAATTCTAATCTATTGATTCTAGACCAGCTAGAATCAATAGTAGATAGAACAGTGAAAGTTTGATTCTAGCTAGTCTATCTACTATTTCTATGAGTCATATGCAAGACGTCATTTTAGAAAAGACTTTTTCACTATTCAATAAATAGATTCAAATCTATTTGAATCTAGAATCAAATTTTCTGTTTGATTCTAATAGAATCAATAGAATAGCACTAGTTCGTATGTGACGTCTTGCATATGGTTCTAGAATTCTAATCTATTGATTCTAGCTAGTCTATCTACTATTTCTATGAGTCATATGCAAGACCTCATTTTAGAAAAGACTTTTTCACTATTCAATAAATAGATTCAAATCTATTTGAATCTAGAATCAAACTTTCTGTTTGATTCTAATAGAATCAATAGAATAGCACTAGTTCGTATATGACGTCTTGCATATGGTTCTAGAATTCTAATCTATTGATTCTAGACCAGCTAGAATCAATAGTAGATAGAACAGTGAAAGTTTGATTCTAGCTAGTCTATCTACTATTTCTATGAGTCATATGCAAGACGTCATTTTAGAAAAGACTTTTTCACTATTCAATAAATAGATTCAAATCTATTTGAATCTAGAATCAAACTTTCTGTTTGATTCTAATAGAATCAATAGAATAGCACTAGTTCGTATGTGACGTCTTGCATATGGTTCTAGAATTCTAATCTATTGATTCTAGCTAGTCTATCTACTATTTCTATGAGTCATATGCAAGACGTCATTTTAGAAAAGACTTTTTCACTATTCAATAAATATATTCAAATCTATTTGAATCTAGAATCAAACTTTCTGTTTGATTCTAATAGAATCAATAGAATAGCACTAGTTCGTATGTGACGTCTCGCATATGGTTCTAGAACTCTAATCTATTGATTCTAGACCAGCTAGAATCAATAGTAGATAGAACAGTGAAAGTTTGATTCTAGCTAGTCTATCTACTATTTCTATGAGTCATATGCAAGACGTCATTTTAGAAAAGACTTTTTCACTATTGAATAAATCGATTCAAATCTATTTGAATCTAGAATCAAACTTTCTGTTTGATTCTAATAGAATCAATAGAATAGCACTAGTTCGTATGTGACGTCTTGCATATGGTTCTAGAATTCTAATCTATTGATTCTAGCTTGTCTATCTACTATTTCTATGAGTCATATGCAAGACGTCATTTTAGAAAAGACTTTTTCACTATTCAATAAATAGATTCAAATCTATTTGAATCTAGAATCAAACTTTCTGTTTGATTCTAATAGAATCAAAAGAATACCACTAGTTCGTATGTGACGTCTTGCATATGGTTCTAGAATTCTAATCTATTGATTCTAGACCAGCTAGAATCAATAGTAGATAGAACAGTGAAAGTTTGATTCTAGCTAGTCTATCTACTATTTCTATGAGTCATATGCAAGACGTCATTTTAGAAAAGACTTTTTCACTATTCAATAAATAGATTCAAATCTATTTGAATCTAGAATCAAATTTTCTGTTTGATTCTAATAGAATCAATAGAATAGCACTAGTTCGTATGTGACGTCTTGCATATGGTTCTAGAATTCTAATCTATTGATTCTAGCTAGTCTATCTACTATTTCTATGAGTCATATGCAAGACGTCATTTTAGAAAAGACTTTTTCACTATTCAATAAATAGATTCAAATCTATTTGAATCTAGAATCAAACTTTCTGTTTGATTCTAATAGAATCAATAGAATAGCACTAGTTCGTATATGACGTCTTGCATATGGTTCTAGAATTCTAATCTATTGATTCTAGACCAGCTAGAATCAATAGTAGATAGAACAGTGAAAGTTTGATTCTAGCTAGTCTATCTACTATTTCTATGAGTCATATGCAAGACGTCATTTTAGAAAAGACTTTTTCACTATTCAATAAATAGATTCAAATCTATTTGAATCTAGAATCAAACTTTCTGTTTGATTCTAATAGAATCAATAGAATAGCACTAGTTCGTATTTGACGTCTTGCATATGGTTCTAGAATTCTAATCTATTGATTCTAGCTAGTCTATCTACTATTTCTATGAGTCATATGCAAGACGTCATTTTAGAAAAGACTTTTTCACTATTCAATAAATATATTCAAATCTATTTGAATCTAGAATCAAACTTTCTGTTTGATTCTAATAGAATCAATAGAATAGCACTAGTTCGTATGTGACGTCTCGCATATGGTTCTAGAACTCTAATCTATTGATTCTAGACCAGCTAGAATCAATAGTAGATAGAACAGTGAAAGTTTGATTCTAGCTAGTCTATCTACTATTTCTATGAGTCATATGCAAGACGTCATTTTAGAAAAGACTTTTTCACTATTGAATAAATCGATTCAAATCTATTTGAATCTAGAATCAAACTTTCTGTTTGATTCTAATAGAATCAATAGAATAGCACTAGTTCGTATGTGACGTCTTGCATATGGTTCTAGAATTCTAATCTATTGATTCTAGACCAGCTAGAATCAATAGTAGATAGAACAGTGAAAGTTTGATTCTAGCTAGTCTATCTACTATTTCTATGAGTCATATGCAAGACGTCATTTTAGAAAAGACTTTTTCACTATTCAATAAATAGATTCAAATCTATTTGAATCTAGAATCAAATTTTCTGTTTGATTCTAATAGAATCAATAGAATAGCACTAGTTCGTATGTGACGTCTTGCATATGGTTCTAGAATTCTAATCTATTGATTCTAGCTAGTCTATCTACTATTTCTATGAGTCATATGCAAGACGTTATTTTAGAAAAGACTTTTTCACTATTCAATAAATAGATTCAAATCTATTTGAATCTAGAATCAAACTTTCTGTTTGATTCTAATAGAATCAATAGAATAGCACTAGTTCGTATATGACGGCTTGCATATGGTTCTAAAATTCTAATCTATTGATTCTAGACCAGCTAGAATCAATAGTAGATAGAACAGTGAAAGTTTGATTCTAGCTAGTCTATCTACTATTTCTATGAGTCATATGCAAGACGTCATTTTAGAAAAGACTTTTTCACTATTCAATAAATAGATTCAAATCTATTTGAATCTAGAATCAAATTTTCTGTTTGATTCTAATAGAATCAATAGAATAGCACTAGTTCGTATGTGACGTCTTGCATATGGTTCTAGAATTCTAATCTATTGATTCTAGCTAGTCTATCTACTATTTCTATGAGTCATATGCAAGACCTCATTTTAGAAAAGACTTTTTCACTATTCAATAAATAGATTCAAATCTATTTGAATCTAGAATCAAACTTTCTGTTTGATTCTAATAGAATCAATAGAATAGCACTAGTTCGTATATGACGTCTTGCATATGGTTCTAGAATTCTAATCTATTGATTCTAGACCAGCTAGAATCAATAGTAGATAGAACAGTGAAAGTTTGATTCTAGCTAGTCTATCTACTATTTCTATGAGTCATATGCAAGACGTCATTTTAGAAAAGACTTTTTCACTATTCAATAAATAGATTCAAATCTATTTGAATCTAGAATCAAACTTTCTGTTTGATTCTAATAGAATCAATAGAATAGCACTAGTTCGTATGTGACGTCTTGCATATGGTTCTAGAATTCTAATCTATTGATTCTAGCTAGTCTATCTACTATTTCTATGAGTCATATGCAAGACGTCATTTTAGAAAAGACTTTTTCACTATTCAATAAATATATTCAAATCTATTTGAATCTAGAATCAAACTTTCTGTTTGATTCTAATAGAATCAATAGAATAGCACTAGTTCGTATGTGACGTCTCGCATATGGTTCTAGAACTCTAATCTATTGATTCTAGACCAGCTAGAATCAATAGTAGATAGAACAGTGAAAGTTTGATTCTAGCTAGTCTATCTACTATTTCTATGAGTCATATGCAAGACGTCATTTTAGAAAAGACTTTTTCACTATTGAATAAATCGATTCAAATCTATTTGAATCTAGAATCAAACTTTCTGTTTGATTCTAATAGAATCAATAGAATAGCACTAGTTCGTATGTGACGTCTTGCATATGGTTCTAGAATTCTAATCTATTGATTCTAGCTTGTCTATCTACTATTTCTATGAGTCATATGCAAGACGTCATTTTAGAAAAGACTTTTTCACTATTCAATAAATAGATTCAAATCTATTTGAATCTAGAATCAAACTTTCTGTTTGATTCTAATAGAATCAATAGAATAGGACTAGTTCGTATGTGACGTCTTGCATATGGTTCTAGAATTCTAATCTATTGATTCTAGACCAGCTAGAATCAATAGTAGATAGAACAGTGAAAGTTTGATTCTAGCTAGTCTATCTACTATTTCTATGAGTCATATGCAAGACGTCATTTTAGAAAAGACTTTTTCACTATTCAATAAATAGATTCAAATCTATTTGAATCTAGGATCAAACTTTCTGTTTGATTCTAATAGAATCAATAGAATAGCACTAGTTCGTATGTGACGTCTTGCATATGGTTCTAGAATTCTAATCTATTGATTATAGCTAGTCTATCTACTATTTCTATGAGTCATATGCAAGACGTCATTTTAGAAAAGACTTTTTCACTATTCAATAAATAGATTCAAATCTATTTGAATCTAGAATCAAACTTTCTGTTTGTTTCTAATAGAATCAATAGAATACCACTAGTTCGTATGTGACGTCTTGCATATGGTTCTAGAATTCTAATCTATTGATTCTAGACCAGCTAGAATCAATAGTAGATAGAACAGTGAAAGTTTGATTCTAGCTAGTCTATCTACTATTTCTATAAGTCAAATGCAAGACGTCATTTTAGAAAAGACTTTTTCACTATTCAATAAATAGATTCAAATCTATTTGAATCTAGAATCAAACTTTCTGTTTGATTCTAATAGAATCAATAGAATAGCACTAGTTCGTATGTGACGTCTTGCATATGGTTCTAAAATTCTAATCTATTGATTCTAGCTAGTCTATCTACTATTTCTATGAGTCATATGCAAGACGTCATTTTAGAAAAGACTTTTTCACTATTCAATAAATAGATTCAAATCTATTTGAATCTAGAATCAAACTTTCTGTTTGATTCTAATAGAATCAATAGAATAGCACTAGTTCGTATGTGACGTCTTGCATATGGTTCTAGAATTCTAATCTATTGATTCTAGACCAGCTAGAATCAATAGTAGATAGAACAGTGAAAGTTTGATTCTAGCTAGTCTATCTACTATTTCTATGAGTCATATGCAAGACGTCATTTTAGAAAAGACTTTTTCACTATTCAATAAATAGATTCAAATCTATTTGAATCTAGAATCAAACTTTCTGTTTGATTCTAATAGAATCAATAGAATAGCACTAGTTCGTATGTGACGTCTTGCATATGGTTCTAGAATTCTAATCTATTGATTCTAGCTAGTCTATCTACTATTTCTATGAGTCATATGCAAGACGTCATTTTAGAAAAGACTTTTTCACTATTCAATAAATAGATTCAAATCTATTTGAATCTAGAATCAAACTTTCTGTTTGATTCTAATAGAATCAATAGAATAGCACTAGTTCGTATGTGACGTCTTGCATATGGTTCTAGAATTCTAATCTATTGATTCTAGACCAGCTAGAATCAATAGTAGATAGAACAGTGAAAGTTTGATTCTAGCTAGTCTATCTACTATTTCTATGAGTCATATGCAAGACGTCATTTTAGAAAAGACTTTTTCACTATTCAATAAATAGATTCAAATCTATTTGAATCTAGAATCAAACTTTCTGTTTGATTCTAATAGAATCAATAGAATAGCACTAGTTCGTATGTGACGTCTTGCATATGGTTCTAGAATTCTAATCTATTGATTCTAGCTAGTCTATCTACTATTTCTATGAGTCATATGCAAGACGTATTTTAGAAAAGACTTTTTCACTATTCAATAAATAGATTCAAATCTATTTGAATCTAGAATCAAACTTTCTGTTTGATTCTAATAGAATCAATAGAATAGCACTAGTTCGTATGTGACGTCTTGCATATGGTTCTAAAATTCTAATCTATTGATTCTAGACCAGCTAGAATCAATAGTAGATAGAACAGTGAAAGTTTGATTCTAGCTAGTCTATCTACTATTTCTATGAGTCATATGCAAGACGTCATTTTAGAAAAGACTTTTTCACTATTCAATAAATAGATTCAAATCTATTTGAATCTAGAATCAAATTTTCTGTTTGATTCTAATAGAATCAATAGAATAGCACTAGTTCGTATGTGACGTCTTGCATATGGTTCTAGAATTCTAATCTATTGATTCTAGCTAGTCTATCTACTATTTCTATGAGTCATATGCAAGACGTCATTTTAGAAAAGACTTTTTCACTATTCAATAAATAGATTCAAATCTATTTGAATCTAGAATCAAACTTTCTGTTTGATTCTAATAGAATCAATAGAATAGCACTAGTTCGTATGTGACGTCTTGCATATGGTTCTAGAATTCTAATCTATTGATTCTAGACCAGCTAGAATCAATAGTAGATAGAACAGTGAAAGTTTGATTCTAGCTAGTCTATCTACTATTTCTATGAGTCATATGCAAGACGTCATTTTAGAAAAGACTTTTTCACTATTCAATAAATAGATTCAAATCTATTTGAATCTAGAATCAAACTTTCTGTTTGATTCTAATAGAATCAATAGAATAGCACTAGTTCGTATGTGACGTCTTGCATATGGTTCTAGAATTCTAATCTATTGATTCTAGCTAGTCTATCTACTATTTCTATGAGTCATATGCAAGACGTCATTTTAGAAAAGACTTTTTCACTATTCAATAAATAGATTCAAATCTATTTGAATCTAGAATCAAACTTTCTGTTTGATTCTAATAGAATCAATAGAATAGCACTAGTTCGTATATGACGTCTTGCATATGGTTCTAGAATTCTAATCTATTGATTCTAGACCAGCTAGAATCAATAGTAGATAGAACAGTGAAAGTTTGATTCTAGCTAGTCTATCTACTATTTCTATGAGTCATATGCAAGACGTCATTTTAGAAAAGACTTTTCACTATTCAGTAAATAGATTCAAATCTATTTGAATCTAGAATCAAACTTTCTGTTTGATTCTAATAGAATCAATAGAATAGCACTAGTTCGTATGTGACGTCGAGCATATGGTTCTAGAATTCTAATCTATTGATTCTAGCTAGTCTATCTACTATTTCTATGAGTCATATGCAAGACGTAATTTTAGAAAAGACTTTTTCACTATTCAATAAATAGATTCAAATCTATTTGAATCTAGAATCAAACTTTCTGTTTGATTCTAATAGAATCAATAGAATAGCACTAGTTCGTATGTGACGTCTTGCATATGGTTCTAGAATTCTAATCTATTGATTCTAGCTAGTCTATCTACTATTTCTATGAGTCATATGCAAGACGTCATTTTAGAAAAGACTTTATCACTATTCAATAAATAGATTGAAATCTATTTGAATCTAGAATCAAACTTTCTGTTTGATTCTAATAGAATCAATAGAATAGCACTAGTTCGTATGTGACGTCTTGCATATGGTTCTAGAATTCTAATCTATTGATTCTAGACCAGCTAGAATCAATAGTAGATAGAACAGTGAAAGTTTGATTCTAGCTTATCTATCTACTATTTCTATGAGTCATATTCAAGACGTCATTTTAGAAAAGACTTTTTCACTATTCAATAAATAGATTCAAATCTATTTGAATCTAGAATCAAACTTTCTGTTTGATTCTAATAGAATCAATAGAATAGCACTAGTTCGTATGTGACGTCTTGCATATGGTTCTAGAATTCTAATCAATTGATTCTAGCTAGTCTATCTACTATTTCTATGAGTCATATGCAAGACGTCATTTTAGAAAATACTTTTTCACTATTCAATAAATAGATTCAAATCTATTTGAATCTAGAATCAAACTTTCTGTTTGATTCTAATAGAATCAATAGAATAGCACTAGTTCGTATGTGACGTCTTGCATATGGTTCTAGAATTCTAATCTATTGATTCTAGACCAGCTAGAATCAATAGTAGATAGAACAGTGAAAGTTTGATTCTAGCTAGTCTATCTACTATTTCTATGAGTCATATGCAAGACGTCATTTTAGAAAAGACTTTTTCACTATTCAATAAATAGATTCAAATCTATTTGAATCTAGAATCAAACTTTCTGTTTGATTCTAATAGAATCAATAGAATAGCACTAGTTCGTATGCGACGTCTTGCATATGGTTCTAGAATTCTAATCTATTGATTCTAGCTAGTCTATCTACTATTTCTATGAGTCATATGCAAGACGTCATTTTAGAAAAGACTTTTTCACTATTCAATAAATAGATTCAAATCTATTTGAATCTAGAATCAAACTTTCTGTTTGATTCTAATAGAATCAATAGAATAGCACTAGTTCGTATGTTACGTCTTGCATATGGTTCTAGAATTCTAATCTATTGATTCTAGACCAGCTAGAATCAATAGTAGATAGAACAGTGAAAGTTTGATTCTAGCTAGTCTATCTACTATTTCTATGAGTCATATGCAAGACGTCATCTTAGAAAAGACTTTTTCACTATTCAATAAATAGATTCAAATCTATTTGAATCTAGAATCAAACTTTCTGTTTGATTCTAATAGAATCAATAGAATAGCACTAGTTCGTATGTGACGTCTTGCATATGGTTCTAGAATTCTAATCTATTGATTCTAGCTAGTCTATCTACTATTTCTATGAGTCATATGCAAGACGTCATTTTAGAAAAGACTTTTTCACTATTCAATAAATAGATTCAAATCTATTTGAATCTAGAAGCAAACTTTCTGTTTGATTCTAATAGAATTAATAGAATAGCACTAGTTCGTATGTGACGTCTTACATATGGTTCTAGAATTCTAATCTATTGATTCTAGACCAGCTAGAATCAATAGTAGATAGAACAGTGAAAGTTTGATTCTAGCTAGTCTATCTACTATTTCTATGAGTCATATGCAAGACGTCATTTTAGAAAAGACTTTTTCACTATTCAATAAATAGATTCAAATCTATTTGAATCTAGAATCAAACTTTCTGTTTGATTCTAATAGAATCAATAGAATAGCACTAGTTCGTATGTGACGTCTTGCATACGGTTCTAGAATTCTAATCTATTGATTCTAGACCAGCTAGAATCAATAGTAGATAGAACAGTGAAAGTTTGATTCTTGCTAGTCTATCTACTATTTCTATGAGTCATATGCAAGACGTCATTTTAGAAAAGACTTTTTCACTATTCAATAAATAGATTCAAATCTATTTGAATCTAGAATCAAACTTTCTGTTTGATTCTAATAGAATCAATAGAATAGCACTAGTTCGTATGTGACGTCTTGCATATGGTTCTAGAATTCTAATCTATTGATTCTAGCTAGTCTATCTACTATTTCTATGAGTCATATGCAAGACGTTATTTTAGAAAAGACTTTTTCACTATTCAATAAATAGATTCAAATCTATTTGAATCTAGAATCAAACTTTCTGTTTGATTCTAATAGAATCAATAGAATAGCACTAGTTCGTATGTGACGTCTTGCATATGGTTCTAGAATTCTAATCTATTGATTCTAGACCAGCTAGAATCAATAGTAGATAGAACAGTGAAAGTTTGATTCTAGCTAGTCTATCTACTATTTCTATGAGTCATATGCAAGACGTCATTTTAGAAAAGACTTTTTCACTATTCAATAAATAGATTCAAATCTATTTGAATCTAGAATCAAATTTTCTGTTTGATTCTAATAGAATCAATAGAATAGCACTAGTTCGTATGTGACGTCTTGCATATGGTTCTAGAATTCTAATCTATTGATTCTAGCTAGTCTATCTACTATTTCTATGAGTCATATGCAAGACGTTATTTTAGAAAAGACTTTTTCACTATTCAATAAATAGATTCAAATATATTTGAATCTAGAATCAAACTTTCTGTTTGATTCTAATAGAATCAATAGAATAGCACTAGTTCGTATATGACGGCTTGCATATGGTTCTAAAATTCTAATCTATTGATTCTAGACCAGCTAGAATCAATAGTAGATAGAACAGTGAAAGTTTGATTCTAGCTAGTCTATCTACTATTTCTATGAGTCATATGCAAGACGTCATTTTAGAAAAGACTTTTTCACTATTCAATAAATAGATTCAAATCTATTTGAATCTAGAATCAAATTTTCTGTTTGATTCTAATAGAATCAATAGAATAGCACTAGTTCGTATGTGACGTCTTGCATATGGTTCTAGAATTCTAATCTATTGATTCTAGCTAGTCTATCTACTATTTCTATGAGTCATATGCAAGACCTCATTTTAGAAAAGACTTTTTCACTATTCAATAAATAGATTCAAATCTATTTGAATCTAGAATCAAACTTTCTGTTTGATTCTAATAGAATCAATAGAATAGCACTAGTTCGTATATGACGTCTTGCATATGGTTCTAGAATTCTAATCTATTGATTCTAGACCAGCTAGAATCAATAGTAGATAGAACAGTGAAAGTTTGATTCTAGCTAGTCTATCTACTATTTCTATGAGTCATATGCAAGACGTCATTTTAGAAAAGACTTTTTCACTATTCAATAAATAGATTCAAATCTATTTGAATCTAGAATCAAACTTTCTGTTTGATTCTAATAGAATCAATAGAATAGCACTAGTTCGTATGTGACGTCTTGCATATGGTTCTAGAATTCTAATCTATTGATTCTAGCTAGTCTATCTACTATTTCTATGAGTCATATGCAAGACGTCATTTTAGAAAAGACTTTTTCACTATTCAATAAATATATTCAAATCTATTTGAATCTAGAATCAAACTTTCTGTTTGATTCTAATAGAATCAATAGAATAGCACTAGTTCGTATGTGACGTCTCGCATATGGTTCTAGAACTCTAATCTATTGATTCTAGACCAGCTAGAATCAATAGTAGATAGAACAGTGAAAGTTTGATTCTAGCTAGTCTATCTACTATTTCTATGAGTCATATGCAAGACGTCATTTTAGAAAAGACTTTTTCACTATTGAATAAATCGATTCAAATCTATTTGAATCTAGAATCAAACTTTCTGTTTGATTCTAATAGAATCAATAGAATAGCACTAGTTCGTATGTGACGTCTTGCATATGGTTCTAGAATTCTAATCTATTGATTCTAGCTTGTCTATCTACTATTTCTATGAGTCATATGCAAGACGTCATTTTAGAAAAGACTTTTTCACTATTCAATAAATAGATTCAAATCTATTTGAATCTAGAATCAAACTTTCTGTTTGATTCTAATAGAATCAAAAGAATACCACTAGTTCGTATGTGACGTCTTGCATATGGTTCTAGAATTCTAATCTATTGATTCTAGACCAGCTAGAATCAATAGTAGATAGAACAGTGAAAGTTTGATTCTAGCTAGTCTATCTACTATTTCTATGAGTCATATGCAAGACGTCATTTTAGAAAAGACTTTTTCACTATTCAATAAATAGATTCAAATCTATTTGAATCTAGAATCAAATTTTCTGTTTGATTCTAATAGAATCAATAGAATAGCACTAGTTCGTATGTGACGTCTTGCATATGGTTCTAGAATTCTAATCTATTGATTCTAGCTAGTCTATCTACTATTTCTATGAGTCATATGCAAGACGTCATTTTAGAAAAGACTTTTTCACTATTCAATAAATAGATTCAAATCTATTTGAATCTAGAATCAAACTTTCTGTTTGATTCTAATAGAATCAATAGAATAGCACTAGTTCGTATATGACGTCTTGCATATGGTTCTAGAATTCTAATCTATTGATTCTAGACCAGCTAGAATCAATAGTAGATAGAACAGTGAAAGTTTGATTCTAGCTAGTCTATCTACTATTTCTATGAGTCATATGCAAGACGTCATTTTAGAAAAGACTTTTTCACTATTCAATAAATAGATTCAAATCTATTTGAATCTAGAATCAAACTTTCTGTTTGATTCTAATAGAATCAATAGAATAGCACTAGTTCGTATTTGACGTCTTGCATATGGTTCTAGAATTCTAATCTATTGATTCTAGCTAGTCTATCTACTATTTCTATGAGTCATATGCAAGACGTCATTTTAGAAAAGACTTTTTCACTATTCAATAAATATATTCAAATCTATTTGAATCTAGAATCAAACTTTCTGTTTGATTCTAATAGAATCAATAGAATAGCACTAGTTCGTATGTGACGTCTCGCATATGGTTCTAGAACTCTAATCTATTGATTCTAGACCAGCTAGAATCAATAGTAGATAGAACAGTGAAAGTTTGATTCTAGCTAGTCTATCTACTATTTCTATGAGTCATATGCAAGACGTCATTTTAGAAAAGACTTTTTCACTATTGAATAAATCGATTCAAATCTATTTGAATCTAGAATCAAACTTTCTGTTTGATTCTAATAGAATCAATAGAATAGCACTAGTTCGTATGTGACGTCTTGCATATGGTTCTAGAATTCTAATCTATTGATTCTAGACCAGCTAGAATCAATAGTAGATAGAACAGTGAAAGTTTGATTCTAGCTAGTCTATCTACTATTTCTATGAGTCATATGCAAGACGTCATTTTAGAAAAGACTTTTTCACTATTCAATAAATAGATTCAAATCTATTTGAATCTAGAATCAAATTTTCTGTTTGATTCTAATAGAATCAATAGAATAGCACTAGTTCGTATGTGACGTCTTGCATATGGTTCTAGAGTTCTAATCTATTGATTCTAGCTAGTCTATCTACTATTTCTATGAGTCCTATGCAAGACGTTATTTTAGAAAAGACTTTTTCACTATTCAATAAATAGATTCAAATCTATTTGAATCTAGAATCAAACTTTCTGTTTGATTCTAATAGAATCAATAGAATAGCACTAGTTCGTATATGACGGCTTGCATATGGTTCTAAAATTCTAATCTATTGATTCTAGACCAGCTAGAATCAATAGTAGATAGAACAGTGAAAGTTTGATTCTAGCTAGTCTATCTACTATTTCTATGAGTCATATGCAAGACGTCATTTTAGAAAAGACTTTTTCACTATTCAATAAATAGATTCAAATCTATTTGAATCTAGAATCAAATTTTCTGTTTGATTCTAATAGAATCAATAGAATAGCACTAGTTCGTATGTGACGTCTTGCATATGGTTCTAGAATTCTAATCTATTGATTCTAGCTAGTCTATCTACTATTTCTATGAGTCATATGCAAGACCTCATTTTAGAAAAGACTTTTTCACTATTCAATAAATAGATTCAAATCTATTTGAATCTAGAATCAAACTTTCTGTTTGATTCTAATAGAATCAATAGAATAGCACTAGTTCGTATATGACGTCTTGCATATGGTTCTAGAATTCTAATCTATTGATTCTAGACCAGCTAGAATCAATAGTAGATAGAACAGTGAAAGTTTGATTCTAGCTAGTCTATCTACTATTTCTATGAGTCATATGCAAGACGTCATTTTAGAAAAGACTTTTTCACTATTCAATAAATAGATTCAAATCTATTTGAATCTAGAATCAAACTTTCTGTTTGATTCTAATAGAATCAATAGAATAGCACTAGTTCGTATGTGACGTCTTGCATATGGTTCTAGAATTCTAATCTATTGATTCTAGCTAGTCTATCTACTATTTCTATGAGTCATATGCAAGACGTCATTTTAGAAAAGACTTTTTCACTATTCAATAAATATATTCAAATCTATTTGAATCTAGAATCAAACTTTCTGTTTGATTCTAATAGAATCAATAGAATAGCACTAGTTCGTATGTGACGTCTCGCATATGGTTCTAGAACTCTAATCTATTGATTCTAGACCAGCTAGAATCAATAGTAGATAGAACAGTGAAAGTTTGATTCTAGCTAGTCTATCTACTATTTCTATGAGTCATATGCAAGACGTCATTTTAGAAAAGACTTTTTCACTATTGAATAAATCGATTCAAATCTATTTGAATCTAGAATCAAACTTTCTGTTTGATTCTAATAGAATCAATAGAATAGCACTAGTTCGTATGTGACGTCTTGCATATGGTTCTAGAATTCTAATCTATTGATTCTAGCTTGTCTATCTACTATTTCTATGAGTCATATGCAAGACGTCATTTTAGAAAAGACTTTTTCACTATTCAATAAATAGATTCAAATCTATTTGAATCTAGAATCAAACTTTCTGTTTGATTCTAATAGAATCAATAGAATAGGACTAGTTCGTATGTGACGTCTTGCATATGGTTCTAGAATTCTAATCTATTGATTCTAGACCAGCTAGAATCAATAGTAGATAGAACAGTGAAAGTTTGATTCTAGCTAGTCTATCTACTATTTCTATGAGTCATATGCAAGACGTCATTTTAGAAAAGACTTTTTCACTATTCAATAAATAGATTCAAATCTATTTGAATCTAGGATCAAACTTTCTGTTTGATTCTAATAGAATCAATAGAATAGCACTAGTTCGTATGTGACGTCTTGCATATGGTTCTAGAATTCTAATCTATTGATTATAGCTAGTCTATCTACTATTTCTATGAGTCATATGCAAGACGTCATTTTAGAAAAGACTTTTTCACTATTCAATAAATAGATTCAAATCTATTTGAATCTAGAATCAAACTTTCTGTTTGTTTCTAATAGAATCAATAGAATACCACTAGTTCGTATGTGACGTCTTGCATATGGTTCTAGAATTCTAATCTATTGATTCTAGACCAGCTAGAATCAATAGTAGATAGAACAGTGAAAGTTTGATTCTAGCTAGTCTATCTACTATTTCTATAAGTCAAATGCAAGACGTCATTTTAGAAAAGACTTTTTCACTATTCAATAAATAGATTCAAATCTATTTGAATCTAGAATCAAACTTTCTGTTTGATTCTAATAGAATCAATAGAATAGCACTAGTTCGTATGTGACGTCTTGCATATGGTTCTAAAATTCTAATCTATTGATTCTAGCTAGTCTATCTACTATTTCTATGAGTCATATGCAAGACGTCATTTTAGAAAAGACTTTTTCACTATTCAATAAATAGATTCAAATCTATTTGAATCTAGAATCAAACTTTCTGTTTGATTCTAATAGAATCAATAGAATAGCACTAGTTCGTATGTGACGTCTTGCATATGGTTCTAGAATTCTAATCTATTGATTCTAGACCAGCTAGAATCAATAGTAGATAGAACAGTGAAAGTTTGATTCTAGCTAGTCTATCTACTATTTCTATGAGTCAAATGCAAGACGTCATTTTAGAAAAGACTTTTTCACTATTCAATAAATAGATTCAAATCTATTTGAATCTAGAATCAAACTTTCTGTTTGATTGTAATAGAATCAATAGAATAGCACTAGTTCGTATGTGACGTCTTGCATATGGTTCTAGAATTCTAATCTATTGATTCTAGACCAGCTAGAATCAATAGTAGATAGAACAGTGAAAGTTTGATTCTAGCTAGTCTATCTACTATTTCTATGAGTCATATGCAAGACGTCATTTTAGAAAAGACTTTTTCACTATTCAATAAATAGATTCAAATCTATTTGAATCTAGAATCAAACTTTCTGTTTGATTCTAATAGAATCAATAGAATAGCACTAGTTCGTATGTGACGTCTTGCATATGGTTCTAGAATTCTAATCTATTGATTCTAGCTAGTCTATCTACTATTTCTATGAGTCCTATGCAAGACGTCATTTTAGAAAAGACTTTTTCACTATTCAATAAATAGATTCAAATCTATTTGAATCTAGAATCAAACTTTCTGTTTGATTCTAATAGAATCAATAGAATAGCACTAGTTCGTATGTGACGTCTTGCATATGGTTCTAGAATTCTAATCTATTGATTCTAGACCAGCTAGAATCAATAGTAGATAGAACAGTGAAAGTTTGATTCTAGCTAGTCTATCTACTATTTCTATGAGTCATATGCAAGACGTCATTTTAGAAAATACTTTTTCACTATTCAATAAATAGATTCAAATCTATTTGAATCTAGAATCAAACTTTCTGTTTGATTCTAATAGAATCAATAGAATAGCACTAGTTCGTATGTGACGTCTTGCATATGGTTCTAGAATTCTAATCTATTGATTCTAGACCAGCTAGAATCAATAGTAGATAGAACAGTGAAAGTTTGATTCTAGCTAGTCTATCTACTATTTCTATGAGTCAAATGCAAGACGTCATTTTAGAAAAGACTTTTTCACTATTCAATAAATAGATTCAAATCTATTTGAATCTAGAATCAAAATTTCTGTTTGATTCTAATAGAATCAATAGAATAGCACTAGTTCGTATGTGACGTCTTGCATATGGTTCTAGAATTCTAATCTATTGATTCTAGCTAGTCTATCTACTATTTCTATGAGTCATATGCAAGACGTCATTTTAGAAAAGACTTTTTCACTATTCAATAAATAGATTCAAATCTATTTGAATCTAGAATCAAACTTTCTGTTTGATTCTAATAGAATCAATAGAATAGCACTAGTTCGTATGTGACGTCTTGCATATGGTTCTAGAATTCTAATCTATTGATTCTAGACCAGCTAGAATCAATAGTAGATAGAACAGTGAAAGTTTGATTCTAGCTAGTCTATCTACTATTTCTATGAGTCATATGCAAGACGTCATTTTAGAAAAGACTTTTTCACTATTCAATAAATAGATTCAAATCTTTTTGAATCTAGAATCAAACTTTCTGTTTGATTCTAATAGAATCAATAGAATAGCACTAGTTCGTATGTGACGTCTTGCATATGGTTCTAGAATTCTAATCTATTGATTATAGCTAGTCTATCTACTATTTCTATGAGTCATATGCAAGACGTCATTTTAGAAAAGACTTTTTCACTATTCAATAAATAGATTCAAATCTATTTGAATCTAGAATCAAACTTTCTTTTTGATTGTAATAGAATCAATAGAATAGCACTAGTTCGTATGTGACGTCTTGCATATGGTTCTAGAATTCTAATCTATTGATTCTAGACCAGCTAGAATCAATAGTAGATAGAACAGTGAAAGTTTGATTCTAGCTAGTCTATCTACTATTTCTATGAGTCATATGCAAGACGTCATTTTAGAAAAGACTTTTTCACTATTCAATAAATAGATTCAAATCTATTTGAATCTAGAATCAAACTTTCTGTTTGATTCTAATAGAATCAATAGAATAGCACTAGTTCGTATGTGACGTCTTGCATATGGTTCTAGAATTCTAATTTATTGATTCTAGCTAGTCTATCTACTATTTCTATGAGTCATATGCAAGACGTCATTTTAGAAAAGACTTTTTCACTATTCAATAAATAGATTCAAATCTATTTGAATCTAGAATCAAACTTTCTGTTTGATTCTAATAGAATCAATAGAATAGCACTAGTTCGTATGTGACGTCTTGCATATGGTTCTAGAATTCTAATCTATTGATTCTAGACCAGCTAGAATCAATAGTAGATAGAACAGTGAAAGTTTGATTCTAGCTAGTCTATCTACTATTTCTATGAGTCAAATGCAAGACGTCATTTTAGAAAAGACTTTTTCACTATTCAATAAATAGATTCAAATCTATTTGAATCTAGAATCAAACTTTCTGTTTGATTCTAATAGAATCAATAGAATAGCACTAGTTCGTATGTGACGTCTTGCATATGGTTCTAGAATTCTAATCTATTGATTCTAGCTAGTCTATCTACTATTTCTATGAGTCATATGCAAGACGTCATTTTAGAAAAGACTTTTTCACTATTCAATAAATAGATTCAAATCTATTTGAATCTAGAATCAAACTTTCTGTTTGATTCTAATAGAATCAATAGAATAGCACTAGTTCGTATGTGACGTCTTGCATATGGTTCTAGAATTCTAATCTATTGATTCTAGACCAGCTAGAATCAATAGTAGATAGAACAGTGAAAGTTTGATTCTAGCTAGTCTATCTACTATTTCTATGAGTCATATGCAAGACGTCATTTTAGAAAAGACTTTTTCACTATTCAATAAATAGATTCAAATCTATTTGAATCTAGAATCAAACTTTCTGTTTGATTCTAATAGAATCAATAGAATAGCACTAGTTCGTATGTGACGTCTTGCATATGGTTCTAGAATTCTAATCTATTGATTCTAGACCAGCTAGAATCAATAGTAGATAGAACAGTGAAAGTTTGATTCTAGCTAGTCTATCTACTATTTCTATGAGTCATATGCAAGACGTCATTTTAGAAAAGACTTTTTCACTATTCAATAAATAGATTCAAATCTATTTGAATCTAGAATCAAACTTTCTGTTTGATTCTAATAGAATCAATAGAATAGCACTAGTTCGTATGTGACGTCTTGCATATGGTTCTAGAATTCTAATTTATTGATTCTAGCTAGTCTATCTACTATTTCTATGAGTCATATGCAAGACGTCATTTTAGAAAAGACTTTTTCACTATTCAATACATAGATTCAAATCTATTTGAATCTAGAATCAAACTTTCTGTTTGTTTTTAATAGAATCAATAGAATAGCACTAGTTCGTATGTGACGTCTTGCATATGGTTCTAGAATTCTAATCTATTGATTCTAGACCAGCTAGAATCAATAGTAGATAGAACAGTGAAAGTTTGATTCTAGCTAGTCTATCTACTATTTCTATGAGTCAAATGCAAGACGTCATTTTAGAAAAGACTTTTTCACTATTCAATAAATAGATTCAAATCTATTTGAATCTAGAATCAAACTTTCTGTTTGATTCTAATAGAATCAATAGAATAGCACTAGTTCGTATGTGACGTCTTGCATATGGTTCTAGAATTCTAATCTATTGATTCTAGCTAGTCTATCTACTATTTCTATGAGTCATATGCAAGACGTCATTTTAGAAAAGACTTTTTCACTATTCAATAAATAGATTCAAATCTATTTGAATCTAGAATCAAACTTTCTGTTTGATTCTAATAGAATCAATAGAATAGCACTAGTTTGTATGTGACGTCTTGCATATGGTTCTAGAATTCTAATCTATTGATTCTAGACCAGCTAGAATCAATAGTAGATAGAACAGTGAAAGTTTGATTCTAGCTAGTCTATCTACTATTTCTATGAGTCAAATGCAAGACGTCATTTTAGAAAAGACTTTTTCACTATTCAATAAATAGATTCAAATCTATTTGAATCTAGAATCAAACTTTCTGTTTGATTCTAATAGAATCAATAGAATAGCACTAGTTCGTATGTGACGTCTTGCATATGGTTCTAGAATTCTAATCTATTGATTCTAGCTAGTCTATCTACTATTTCTATGAGTCATATGCAAGACGTCATTTTAGAAAAGACTTTTTCACTATTCAATACATAGATTCAAATCTATTTGAATCTAGAATCAAACTTTCTGTTTGATTCTAATAGAATCAATAGAATAGCACTAGTTCGTATGTGACGTCTTGCATATGGTTCTAGAATTCTAATCTATTGATTCTAGACCAGCTAGAATCAATAGTAGATAGAACAGTGAAAGTTTGATTCTAGCTAGTCTATCTACTATTTCTATGAGTCATATGCAAGACGTCATTTTAGAAAAGACTTTTTCACTATTCAATAAATAGATTCAAATCTATTTGAATCTAGAATCAAACTTTCTGTTTGATTCTAATAGAATCAATAGAATAGCACTAGTTCGTATATGACGTCTTGCATATGGTTCTAGAATTCTAATCTATTGATTCTAGCTAGTCTATCTACTATTTCTATGAGTCATATGCAAGACGTCATTTTAGAAAAGACTTTTTCACTATTCAATAAATAGATTCAAATCTATTTGAATCTAGAATCAAACTTTCTGTTTGATTGTAATAGAATCAATAGAATAGCACTAGTTCGTATGTGACGTCTTGCATATGGTTCTAGAATTCTAATCTATTGATTCTAGACCAGCTAGAATCAATAGTAGATAGAACAGTGAAAGTTTGATTCTAGCTAGTCTATCTACTATTTCTATGAGTCATATGCAAGACGTCATTTTAGAAAAGACTTTTTCACTATTCAATAAATAGATTCAAATCTATTTGAATCTAGAATCAAACTTTCTGTTTGATTCTAATAGAATCAATAGAATAGCACTAGTTCGTATGTGACGTCTTGCATATGGTTCTAGAATTCTAATCTATTGATTCTAGACCAGCTAGAATCAATAGTAGATAGAACAGTGAAAGTTTGATTCTAGCTAGTCTATCTACTATTTCTAGGAGTCAAATGCAAGACGTCATTTTAGAAAAGACTTTTTCACTATTCAATAAATAGATTCAAATCTATTTGAATCTAGAATCAAACTTTCTGTTTGATTCTAATAGAATCAATAGAATAGCACTAGTTCATATGTGACGTCTTGCATATGGTTCTAGAATTCTAATCTATTGATTCTAGCTAGTCTATCTACTATTTCTATGAGTCATATGCAAGACGTCATTTTAGAAAAGACTTTTTCACTATTCAATAAATAGATTCAAATCTATTTGAATCTAGAATCAAACTTTCTGTTTGATTCTAATAGAATCAATAGAATAGCACTAGTTCGTATGTGACGTCTTGCATATGGTTCTAGAATTCTAATCTATTGATTCTAGACCAGCTAGAATCAATAGTAGATAGAACAGTGAAAGTTTGATTCTAGCTAGTCTATCTACTATTTCTATGAGTCAAATGCAAGACGTCATTTTAGAAAAGACTTTTTCACTATTCAATAAATAGATTCAAATCTATTTGAATCTAGAATCAAACTTTCTGTTTGATTCTAATAGAATCAATAGAATAGCACTAGTTCATATGTGACGTCTTGCATATGGTTCTAGAATTCTAATCTATTGATTCTAGCTAGTCTATCTACTATTTCTATGAGTCATATGCAAGACGTCATTTTAGAAAAGACTTTTTCACTATTCAATAAATAGATTCAAATCTATTTGAATCTAGAATCAAACTTTCTGTTTGATTCTAATAGAATCAATAGAATAGCACTAGTTCGTATGTGACGTCTTGCATATGGTTCTAGAATTCTAATCTATTGATTCTAGACCAGCTAGAATCAATAGTAGATAGAACAGTGAAAGTTTGATTATAGCTAGTCTATCTACTATTTCTATGAGTCATATGCAAGACGTCATTTTAGAAAAGACTTTTTCACTATTCAATAAATAGATTCAAATCTATTTGAATCTAGAATCAAACTTTCTGTTTGATTCTAATAGAATCAATAGAATAGCACTAGTTCGTATGTGACGTCTTGCATATGGTTCTAGAATTCTAATCTATTGATTCTAGCTAGTCTATCTACTATTTCTATGAGTCATATGCAAGACGTCATTTTAGAAAAGACTTTTTCACTATTCAATAAATAGATTCAAATCTATTTGAATCTAGAATCAAACTTTCTGTTTGATTGTAATAGAATCAATAGAATAGCACTAGTTCGTATGTGACGTCTTGCATATGGTTCTAGAATTCTAATCTATTGATTCTAGACCAGCTAGAATCAATAGTAGATAGAACAGTGAAAGTTTGATTCTAGCTAGTCTATCTACTATTTCTATGAGTCATATGCAAGACGTCATTTTAGAAAAGACTTTTTCACTATTCAATAAATAGATTCAAATCTATTTGAATCTAGAATCAAACTTTCTGTTTGATTCTAATAGAATCAATAGAATAGCACTAGTTCGTATGTGACGTCTTGCATATGGTTCTAGAATTCTAATCTATTGATTCTAGCTAGTCTATCTACTATTTCTATGAGTCCTATGCAAGACGTCATTTTAGAAAAAACTTTTTCACTATTCAATAAATAGATTCAAATCTATTTGAATCTAGAATCAAACTTTCTGTTTGATTCTAATAGAATCAATAGAATAGCACTAGTTCGTATGTGACGTCTTGCATATAGTTCTAGAATTCTAATCTATTGATTCTAGACCAGCTAGAATCAATAGTAGATAGAACAGTGAAACTTTGATTCTAGCTAGTCTATCTACTATTTCTATGAGTCATATGCAAGACGTCATTTTAGAAAAGACTTTTTCACTATTCAATAAATAGATTCAAATCTATTTGAATCTAGAATCAAACTTTCTGTTTGATTCTAATAGAATCAATAGAATAGCACTAGTTCGTATGTGACGTCTTGCATATGGTTCTAGAATTCTAATCTATTGATTCTAGCTAGTCTATCTACTATTTCTATGAGTCATATGCAAGACGTCATTTTAGAAAAGACTTTTTCACTATTCAATAAATAGATTCAAATCTATTTGAATCTAGAATCAAACTTTCTGTTTGATTCTAATAGAATCAATGGAATAGCTCTAGTTCGTATG